>NW_028258331.1:0-300000 GCF_053883595.1 Heterocephalus glaber | reverse complement strand
AAATTGCTTTAAAATTGTAAGGGAACATGAGAAATCAATCCAGCACCTGCTAGATGATGCAAAGAAGAATAACATAAGACCGATTGGAGTCAATGAAGAAACAGGAGAGAGTGCAGATGACATAAAAAAAATTCACAGAAGTGATGGCAGAAAACTTCCCAAGGAGGGGAAAAGAACTTGACATACAGACAAGTGAGGCATATAGGATTCCAGCTAGCCTTGATCAAAAATGTCTACACATAGGCATATAATAGGATTCCAGAAACCCAACAGAAGAACAAAATTCTACAAGCAGTGAGAGAAAAGAAACAAATAACATACAAAAGAAAGCCCATCAGAATCACAGCAGACTTCTCAATGCAAACCCTCAAGGCAAGAAGACCTTGGAGTGATGTATTTCAAGCCCTAAAGGAAAACACCCTCCAACCCAGATTGATGTACTCTTTAAAACTATCTTTCAAAATTGATGGAGAAATAAGATACTTTCATGATAAAGAGCAACTCAGGAACTTCATGAATACCAAACCAGCACTACAAAAAATTTTAGACAGTGTCCTAGGAAAAGACAATGAGGATTACAACCCCAGGAAGCCCAGCAGAATGAATCTGTTGGGCAGGACAAATTAAACGCAAATGGGGAGAAAGAATCCAACAAAAAGAAAAAGTCATGACAAGGCTTTTAAAACTTTTAACTTCATCTCCCTAATGAGTGTATAATTCAATTTTGCTATTATATTGATTAGTATTTTTCTGATTCTAGAGTTGCACACCTTTTCTTGTGCTGTACTGGCTATTTATCATCTTATGTCTACTTTTAATTCGGTTGTCTATTAATGAGCTGTAAGATTTCTTTATATACTCTGGTCATAGGTTATATGCAATGTAAATATGCTCTGTTTAAGGACTACTTTTCATTTAAAGTTCTAAATTTTGATGGAATCTCATTTATCATTTTTTTTCTTTTATGCATCATGTTTTTTTGTATCCTAGGTAGTTCTTGCCTACCCTAAATTCATAAACATTTTCACTTATAATTTCTTCCTAAAGTTTTATAATTTTAGGCTTTCATATTTAG
This sequence comes from Heterocephalus glaber, assembly GCF_053883595.1. Taxonomy (NCBI): domain Eukaryota; kingdom Metazoa; phylum Chordata; class Mammalia; order Rodentia; family Bathyergidae; genus Heterocephalus; species Heterocephalus glaber. The sequence continues at coordinate 298,925 of NW_028258331.1, read as the reverse complement.
GTTCATAGATGCCTTCAAGTTATTTTTATGTATGGAAATGGTTAAGGTTAAGTTTTTATATACAGATACCAGGAGTTCTAGTGCCATTTGCTGAAAAGACTCTCTTTTCCTTGGCTCTTGAATTGAGTTTATATTCTATAAAATGTTAATGTTAAATAATCTTTCAAAACCCAGTGGACTAGATTCTCTGTTTTGTCCCAATGATCTATAAGTCTTTCCTTACACCAACACTGCCTTGATTACTGTACCTTTAGAAGAAGTCTTAAAATTAGGTACTAAATGTCTTCCAACACTGGGTTTTTTTGTTGTTTTTTTTACTTTTCTAGGTCCTTTGTACTCTTACATAACTTTTAAATTTCAGTATCCAATTCTTCATTTATAGCAAATATACATAGACCTGAATTTTTATATACACCTTGTGTTTTCTAATCCTGCTAAATTAAAATACAAGTTCTAGGGGCTCCTAGAGATTTCTTAGTATTTTCTCTGTAGATGATCATTTCATCTACATATAAAGATTTTACTTCTACCTTGCCAATCCTATCCAACTTGTGTCATTTTACTGCCAGACTATTTTGGTTTGGGCCTAGGTTTCAAAGTTTAATGGACAGATGAAGAGTAAGCATATCTGCCCTTGTTCCCCACCTTAAGGAGAAAGCACTGTATCTTCTTCTTTCATATAAGGCATTCTCACTGTTCTTGCTGGAAGTATGGAGTACAGGCCTTTAATCTGTTGAGAATGTTGTGTTCTATTTCTAGTCTCCTGATAGCTTTTACCATGAACAGCTGTGGAATTTAGTTCGATACTTTTTCTCCAACTAGTGACAGGATCATATGGCTTTTTATTTTCCTCTGTTAAAATGATGACTTGTAGGGATGGATCATCCAATGCTGAACCAACACTGCCTTCCCTATAATAAAACCACTTTCTACATACTGCCAGATCTGACTTCTAATAGTTTGTTTTGTGAAACAAATTTCTATCTATGTTCATACATTTTTCTTCTATTATCTTTATCCAGTTTTAGGATTAGCATAATGTTGATATCCTAAAATGCGGGGAGAAGTGTTCCTTTTTGTCTCTGTTTTAAATGTTTGATATAATTTATCAGTTAAAATGTATACAAGCCTGTTGTTTTCATATAGATAGGTTTTCAAGATAGGAATATACTTTAATAGGTGCTATTTAAATTTTATATTTTCTCTAGAGTTATTTCATTAATTTTCTTCCAAAGTACTTCTTAGAAGTTGTCAAATTTATTTCAAAACAGATTTTTGAAATATGCTTTCTATATCCTCTTAAATTCTGTAAAATCTATGGTAATGTCTCCTAGATCTTGATATTTTAATTTTAAAAATGTATAATTGACATTGTATAATAGCTAGTTTCCAGTATAAAATGTTTTATTGTGTTTGTATATTAAGTTAAATTAAATTAATTTGTTGATGGTGAGTGTAAGCTATTGTGAAATATAAAATTACTCAATATACTCATACTTAATACAAAATGAAAACAAGGCCTAGTGACACATACTTGTAATTTCAGCACTGTAGATTGTTGAGGCAGAAATCTCACAAGTTTTAGCCCAGCTTTGGCAACTTAACAACTTAGAAAGATGCTGTCTCAATACTAGAAACCTAAACAAAGTATTAGAGGGCTGAAGATGTAGCCCAGTGGGAAGGCCCTGGGCTTAAAACTCAGTAACACAAAAAGTACTAGAAGTAGCACAGATGTGTGTGTAAACTTACACAGTGGGATGATCATATTTTCTGCACCTACAAGTTCATATCCACTCTTCATATATTGTATGCAAAAATACTTCATTTAAACAAAAATCTCTTAAAATATTTTAAATACATTTTAAAAAATGTTTATTTTCCTAAATATGTAAAACATTTCTGAAGTGTTGAAAAGTCTATAACACGATTGAAAAAGTTGCAAAAGGCAAAGCATAGAATAAAACATCATTAAGATTAAATGGAAATAAGTAAACAATCTCTTAATGAAATTTAAATATATCAATGAAAATCTATGTGCACACATCAAGTTGTGCCACATTTGGTATAAACATAAAAAAATAATACTCTGTTACATGGCTGTTGAAAGTATTGATTATTATGTTTCTCTAGGTTTCTTTGATCATATGCACAAAATGACTTTTCATTATAGATAGCTAAGAATCCAGCCACTGTATTGGCAGAATTCACTTGCTTTAATCAGAAACTGTACATCTAGCTGGAACAAACTGTCTCTCAAAGATCTGTCTGTTATCATCCTTATAAAAATATGAAATTAGAAACCAGTTTGAAAATTAGGAACATCCAAATTTGTTGAAAATAAACCTTGTTAGTTTTACAAGATATAATATTTTATAGACATGAGAATTATCATGATGATATTGAGGTTTATACACACATATATATCATCTTTTCCTATGTAAAATATGTTGAAATTTCCACTGCCTCCTTCACAAGCACAAGAACCCAAGTTCTATCCCCAGTACCAAAAAAAAATATGCTGAAGGACACAGCCAGAATAATCTTACTATTGATATACATAATTATAATCTCCAGGATATTATGAAAACTAATATATAATTATTGTGGCTATTGCATATATGCATACATGGACTGTATCTTCCTTTATAATATTACAATTCTATTTTACAACATAAACTTCTTGTAAAGACAAATATATATATTATATATGTATATATTTTTATTTTCCAAAATTTTCTTCTTTCCCTTTTGATTTTAGGAAATCATGAAGCATTTTCATTGGGACATCAAGATTTTTACTTAAAGCATAAGGTGCCCTGGACATTAAAAGCTCCTAGAATTGAAAGGATGTTATTTTCAGTCACAGACACTGTACACACTGCATGGTCAGGGAAATAAATGACTGGCTCCCACAATAAGCAGGTAAACATGGACAGAAGAGGGAAACAGAAGGAGTAAGTGGCCTCTCTTCTCCCAAGAAAAGAAACTTTCTCCAGTATCTTTGAAGTATCCTTGAAATCTGATCACACTTGGTACCTGAGCAGTTCCCCATCCCTTACTGTACCCCATTTACACTGGGATTATTTATTCTAGAATCCTTTCAGTTTGGTTTAGACTGATCTTCACGACCATTATGTTGTCACTGAGTACTTTCCCACACTGACTTCCATGCTACTCTTTGGCCATAAACTTTCATTATAACATGCAGTATTCAGCATCCACCTCAACCTTTCTTCAATTCACTGCAGTGCTCAGTATACTGATGATTCTTCCTTGATTAGATAAAAGCTTTTTTTAGTTTTTTCAGTAAGTCCCATTAGTAATTTTTTATTTTAACCAATTGCAGGAGATATAGAAGACTTTCCTGGCTCATTCAACTACTAATTTTCCAGATCTCTTACTAGCTACTAGAAACAATAAACAGTGACCATCACAATCAAAATGTTTACCTTCAGGAAACTGACCAACAACATCAAACAGATTTTGGAAAATTATTTTGGGAAATGCAAGCTGTAATGACACATGATTGAATTTACAGTTGAGAATCTGAAGGCAGATTTCTTGAGTGCAAAAGATTTGGGCAACATGGGCAACATAATAAAACTATTTCCCAAAAATATATAAACATCTTAAAATTACTTAAGCACAAAAATGTAAGTAAATGTCTTATATATGATAATGAGTATGAGATAGGTTCAAATACCTACTTTGGCAAGAAGGTGCCCTAATTCTTAACCCTGCCATCCCTACTTCCAAGTATGGACAACTAGTAAACACAACCCTTGTGGTTCTACCATCTGACAAAAGAGATAAGCAGACATTATTCTGGTGACATCTCCTTGCGCACAGTAGCACAAGTCATCTGCTACAACCCCCTGACTCCATGCACAATGTATTTAATAATAACATTAGCTACAGAACTGACGTGGAGATATCTGAAAACTGAGAGAGGGCATGTGAATAAAAATCAAATTAAAGGATGGAATTTCACAGAATGTTGCCCCTTATTCCTGGACAGAGTTGCAGATCCAGGGATAGAGAGCCACTGAAATGGAACCATGACATACATAGTATTTGAAAGTGTAACTGAGTATCTACAGTAATATCTTCCCAAGCAGGTGGGGCATAAAAAGCAGGGGGGATATAAGACATTTTATGGAACATGAAGAAATATTATCAGACCTTGGTCTTTAGAAAATGGATATTTACTTCACTCTTACAGTACTGACTTCAATTCAGGGCTCATGTTGAGTGTAACCTAGAGACATGTTAATGTCATGCAGTGGTGAGTCCAGTACAATGAAGAGTATATATAATATGGTAGGTGCAAGATGGTGTCTCCCTCAGGATCTAACCTTAAACAAAGAGAACCGAAAATATGAAAAAATATTATCTTCTAATTTCAAAGAATGAAAAAGGGAACAGAATAAAAAAGAAATTATGAACAGTTCTGGGTGAGGAGAGAAAGGACAGATAGAATACAGAGAGTATTGATCTGTCCATTCACAAACCCCAGGCATTACTGATCCTGATTATTAAGCAGAAAATAAATAAATGAAAAAGACACTTACCAGTGATGAGGTAGTCCTCACTGGGTTTTATGTGAGACATAACAGTGAAGTAAAATGAGATGTATGGGGAGAAGAAACCACCGATCACCACATCTCCATCCTTGTACATACTGGTGCTCCTGCCTTGAAGACAGTCATCATTAGACAAGTTGCACACTATGAGAGGAAGCTGCAAGAAGAATGAGATAATACTCAAAAGAGACATCTTATAAGTATCTACAGATGCTTAAGTCTAAAGGAAGATGGGATCTGCAATGTCAGCTAGTTGAACAGGCATCCTATCTACATGTTTATGTAGGTCGGGAGGTATATACATATGCATGAATGTGTGTGTGTGCTTTATCATTCCACAAAAGGTAGATGCTTCAATAATCATGACTTTCTTCACTGAAGCCTCCTTCATGTACATGGAAAAATTTTCCACTATTTCCCCTTAAACTCTGCATCTGACGTCTAAGATCTCTGTGAAAAGTACAAATTGAAAAATGTTTGAAGATCAGCTTCTACACCTCCAGGCACCATTATTTCACTCTCGTCAACTCTACAGGTTCCCAGGAGCCTCATCCTCCTCCTGTGTGGATTTCTTTTATGAAGATTTAGGCACTATGCCCCCTACAGCTCAAGAAAAGAAGTTACAGCCTCACTCATTTAGGAATCAGTACAGCCACAGAACCCTCCTTGCCTATTCTTCTCTGAGTCATGTGTGCAATAAGAAGAATATTCCCATGATATATTTTCGCCTTCTGTAAAGAACCAGTAATTACACTACACTCAGAAATTCCAAATTAGTTATTCAAGGTTAATAAAGTAATATGTTCTATTTCTGAAACCTAAACACTGACTTTCTTCCTACTTGTTAGTACTTTCCAACATGCTAATTCCATGGCTTAATATATTGTCATAATCCATTTCTTCAACAACAACCTGGGACCCTACTTTATTAATATTTTTATGACAATATGTGACTTGGTTTACCATAAAGCAAAGCAACAAAACTGGAAAGTACTTCTACATTCTTCATCACCAAAATTATCAAGTATGAAAGTCACACATGTGACTTTACAGCACCAGAATTCCAGGGAGTTTACAAAGCAGGGAAGTAATTATTTAGTGTTCTATAATAGTTGAGTAGATAGCATGCTGCATTTGTCAAATTTTAAATGGTATCCAACACAAGTTGTGTGCCCTGATGTAAATTTGGACTTTATTGATAGATCAATGCTGCCTTATGAATTGTGATATGGAATAATAGTTGAAATGGTAAACCAAAAAGGGAATATATCTTTAAAATAATTACTATAAATTTAAGACATTAAAAACTAAAGTCACCAAACTTAAAAAAAAAAATCTTTCCCAATTTGATACTTATTATCCCATGTCACAATTGAGGATTTGAAAACTACCTATTCCGAGCACCCTGGCAACCATCGCAGGCCCCGAGCCACCCAGAGAACCCAGTGAAAGTGTGAAGAACCTGGAAGGAAGCTCCCCTGCCACCATCCCAAGCTTCTAGGGCAGAGAAGGTGAGCCTGTCCAAGCCCCTGGAGGGAAGCTCCCCCACTGGCATCTGAAGCTCCTAGGGCAGAGAAGCTTAGGGGGTCCCAGCACCTGGGAGGAAGCTCCACCACTGCCATCCCAAACTCCTAGGGTAGAGAAGCTGAGCCAGTCCCAGTACCTGGAAGGAAGCTCCCCCACTGGCATCCCAAGCTCCCAGGGAAGAGAAGCTTAGGGGGTCCCAGGACCTAGAAGGAAGCTCCCCTGCTGCCATCCCAAGCTCCTAGGGCAGAGAAGCTGAGCCAGTCCCAGCAACTGGGAGGAAGCTTCCCCACTGCCATCCCAAGGTCCTAGGGTAGAGAAGCTCAGCCCAGTGGGTTCCAGAAGCACCCCACTGTGAGGAAATGAGAAGACACATAAACATGTCTCAAAAACAGACTTCTGGATCACCTACAGCAACCCCAAAGGGAAACGGGATGGAACACTCTAACACTCAACCACCTGAACTCTCTGAACTGTCAACAAAAGAGGATCTAGGAAAAATGAAATCAGAAATAATTACTTAGATAACAGAAAAGATTTTGCTCATGGTGCAAGACATGATTAATAAATCTAGAGAGGACACAGATAAAAAAATAGAGGATCTGAGGACCATGATGGAATCCCAACACAGGAAACAAATGGAATCCATAAAACAGATGCAAATAGATTTCCAGGAGATTAAAAACTCCTTTGAAAGTCTGTGCAGCAGAATGAACCAATGTGAGGATAGACTTTCAGATACAGAAGAAAAGATTGCAATTAGTGACCAGGAAAAGAAAAATTGCTGCAAAATTGTAAAGGAACACGAGAAATCAATCCATCAGCTGCTAGACAATGCAAAGAAGAATAACTTAAGACCAACTGGAGTCAATGAAGAGGAGAGAGTGCAGATGACATAAAAAAAAAAAAAAACTGTTCACAGAAGTGATGGCAGAAAACATCCCAAGGAGGGGAAAAGAACTTGACATGCAGACAAGTGAGGCATATAGGACTCCAACTAGCCTTGATCAAAAAAAAAATCTACACATAGGCATATAATAGCTAGGATTCCAGAAATCCAACAGAAGAACAAAATTCTACAAGCAGTGAGAGAAAAGAAACAAATCACATACAAAGCAAAGCCCATCAGAATCACAGCAGACTTCTCAATGCAAACCCTCAAGGCAAGAAGAGCTTGGAGAGATGTATTTCAAGCCCTAAAGGAAAACAGCCTCCAACCCAGATTGATGTACCCTGCAAAACTATTTTTCAAAATTGATGGAGAAATAAGATACTTTGATGATAAAGAGCACCTCAGGAACTTCATGAATATCTAACCGGCACTCCAAAAAATTTTAGAAAATACCCTAGGAAAAGACAATGAGGATAATAGCCCCAGGAAGCCCAGCAGAATGAATCTGTTGGCAGGACAGATTAAATGCAAATGGGGAGAATTCAACAAAAAGAAAAAGTCATGACAAGACTTTTAAAACTTTTAACTTCATCTCCCTAATGAGTATATAATTCAATCTTGTTATTGTACTGATTAGTATATTCCTGATTCTAGAGTTGTACACATTTCTTTGTGCTATACTGGCTATTTATCATCTTTTTATGTCTACTTTTTAATAGGGTTGTCTATTAATGAGCTCTAAGAATTCTTTATATATTCTGGTCATAGGTTATATGCATTGTAAATATGGTCTATTTAAGGACTACTTTTCATTTTAATGATGTCATTTAAAGTTCTAAATTTTGATGGAATCTCATTTATCAATTTTTTTCTTTTATACATCATATCTTTTGTATACTAGGTAGTTTTTGCCTACCCTGAATTCATAAACATTTTCCCTTATAATTTCTTCTTAAAGTTTTATATTTTTAGGCTTTCATATTTAGGTTTATAGATCCCTTCAAGTTATTTTCATGTATGGAAATAAAAGGCTGAGGTTAATTTTTTTATATACAGATACCAGGTGTTCTAGTGCCATTTACTGAAAACACTATCTTTTCCTTGGCTCTGTAATTGAGTTTATATTCTATAAAATGATAATGTTAAATAATCTTTCAAAACTCAGTGGACCATATATGTGTGGTTCTATTTCTAGATTCTCTGTTTTATTCCAATGATCTATATGTCTTTCCTTATACCAACATTGCCTTGATTACTGTACCTTTAGAAGTCTTACAATTAGGTACTAAATGTCTTCCAACACTTTTTTTTTTAACATTTCAATATCCAACTCTTCATTTATAAGAAGTACACACAGACCTGAGATTTTATATATACCTTGGGTTTCTAATCCTGCTAAATTATAATACAAGTTCTAGGGGCTCCTAGAGATTTCTTAGTATTTTCTCTGTAGATGATCATTTCATCTACATATAAAGATTTTACTGACCAAGGTCCCGAGACATGCAGAAGACACTGAATCAGCCCGCTGAAGACAGGTAGGTCTGCACACCCCCTACCAATGTCCCGAGTCATGCAGAACATGCCAAATCAGCCCCCACCCTGGAAAAAATCCACTGGACACCCCCACTCCTCTGTACAGCCACCTGGTTCCACACTACAAAGACACAGAGGACATTGGACCACTAGACCATGGTACTGAGCCCTGCTGCTCCCAGACCAGAGGTAGGAGCTTCTGAGCCACTGTCCCACTTATCCTGGTCCAGAGGAAGGGACTTCCTGGTCACCATCCCTCTTGCTGCTCCCAGCCCAGTGGAAAGGGCTTTTGGGCCACCTACTGTACTGCTGCTCCTGGCCCAGAGGAAGAGGCTTCTGGGCCACCATCCCTCCCACTGCTACTGGACCAGAGGAAGGGGCTTTCCAGCTACAATCGCTCCCACTGCTCCCAGCTCACAGGAAAGGGCTTTTGGGCCACCATCCCTACTGATGCTCCCGGTCACTGTCCCACCTCTCTCAGCTCAGAGGAGGTAATCTGTGTAGGCACCAACAGCCCTCCCCCCAGTTGAAATGAGAAAACACATAAATAAGTCTCAAAACCAGGCTTCCAGATCACCTACAGCAACCCCAAAGGGAAATGAAATGGAACACTCTGATAGTCAACCACCTGGACCCACTGAAATGGCAACAAAAGGGGATCTGTCTGGGAAACATGAAAAGAGAAATAATTTCTCAGATAACAGAAGAAATTGTGCCCCTAGTGCAAGACATGATTAATAAATCTAGAGAGGACCTGAGGAATATGATGGAATCCCAACATAAGAAACAAATGGAATCCATAAAACAGATGCAAATAGATTTCCAGGACATGAAAAACTCCATTGAAAGTCTACACAGCAGCATGAGCCAATGTGAGGACAGAATTTCAGATATAGAAGATAAGACTGCAATTCGTGACCAGGAAAAGAAAAATTGCTTCAAAATTATAAGGGAACATGAGAAATCAGTCCAGCAGCTGCTAGATGATGCAAAGAAGAATAACATAAGACTGATTGTAGTCAATGAAGAAAGAGGAGAGAGTGCAGATGACATAAAAAAATCTCTCCACAGAAATAATGGCAGAAAACTTCCCAAGCAGGGGAAAAGAGCTTGACATAAAGATAAGTGAGGCATATAGGAATCCAAGTAGCCTTGATCGAAAAAAATCTACACATAGGCATATCATTGTTAAGATTCCAGAAACACAACAGAAGAACAAAGTTCTCCAAGCAGTCAGAGAAAAGAAACAAATCACATAAAAAGGAAAGCCCATCAGAATCACAGCAGACTTCTCAACACAAACCATCAAGGCACGAAGAGCTCAGAGTGACATATTCCAAGCCCTGAAAGGAAACAGCCTCCAACCCAGATTGATATACCCTGCAAAGCTATCTTTCAAAATTGATGGAGAAATAAGATACTTTCATGACAAAGAGCACCTTAGGAACTTCGTAAATACCAAATGAGCACTCTAAAGAATTTTACACAATATCCTAGGAACAGACATTGAGGATCACAACCCCAGGAAGCAAAGCAGAATGAACCCATCTGGCATAACAAGAAATTAAATGTAAAGGGGGAGAACCCAACAAAAATAAAAACTCATGGCAATGACAAGTCAATATGTTTTAGTTATAACAATCAATGTTAATGGTCTCAATTCACCAATCAAAAGAAATAGACTGGCAGATTGGGTCAGGAAGCAAAAATCCAACAATATGCTTCATACAAGAAACACACTTAATTCAAAAGGAAACTCATAGACTGAAAGTTAAAGGGTGGAAAACAATACTCCTTGTGACAGGAACCCGAAAAAAAGCAGGAGTAGCTATCCTCTTGGCAGATCAAGTAGATTTCAAACCAACACTGATTAAGAGAGATGAAGAAGGACACTACATCCTTGTAAAGGGAAGAATCCAAGAGGAAGAGATGACAATCCTAAATATCTATGCACCAAACACTAGTGCACCCAACTATATAAAACAAATACTAACAGACATGAAAAGTCATATATGCACTAATACAATTGTAGTGGGGGACCTCAACACCCCACTGTCACAAGATTTTGCTTCTACCTTGCCAATCCTATCCTATTTGTGTCATTTTATTGCCAGACTATTTTGGTGGGGCCTAGGTTTCAAAGTTTAATGGACAGATAAAGAGTAAGCATATCTTCCCTTGTTCCCCACCTTAAGGAGAAAGCATTGTATCTTCTCCATTCATATAAGGCACTCTCACTGGAAGTATGGAGTACATGTCTTTAATCTGTTGAGAAGGTTGTGTTCTACTTCTGCTCTCCTGATAGCTTTTACCATAAACAGCGGTGGAATTTAGTCCAATACTTTTTTTCCAACTAGTGACAGGATCATATGGCTTTTTCTTTTCCTCTGTTAAAATGATGACTTTTGGGGGTAGATCTTCCAATGCTGAACCAACACTACCAACCCTATAACAAAACCACTTTCTACATCCTGCCAGATCTGACTTCTAATAGTTTGTTTTGTTAAATAAATTTCTATCCATATTCATACTTTTTTCTTCTATTATCTTTATCCAGTTTTAGGATTAGCACAAGGTTGAGTTCCTAAAATGAGGGGAGAAATGTTCCTTCTTTTTTCTGTTTTAATTATTTGATATAATTTATTAGTTAAAATGTATATGAGCCTGCTGTTGTCAAATAGGTAAGTTTTTAAGCTAGGAATATACTTTCTTTAGTAGGTGCTATTCAAATTTTATATTTCCCCCAGAGTTAATTTCATTAATTTGTCTTCCAAGGTACTTCTTAGAAGTTGTCAAATTTATTTCAAAACAGATTTTTGAAATATGCTTTCTATATCCTTTTAAATTCTGTAAAATCTGTGGTAATGTCTCCTAGATCTTGATATTGTAATTTAAAAAATGTATAATGGATATTGTGTAACCAGAAGTAAAGGTCTAAAGCAGCAGGGGAAGTGGGAGGGGTAGGGGAAAGGAAAAAAGGGAAAAGAAAAAATATGAAAAGAGAAAAAATATGGAAACAAAGTCTTTGCAAATAGGGAAGGGTGGTGGGGGTGAAGGGAGGGCCAGGGAATGGAGAAAAAAATAAGAACCAAGATACTCATGTAATGGTTTTATATCCCAATGATGACTGTAACTGTATTTTATACTGAAAATGTACCAATAAACTTAATGAGAAAAAAAGAGAAAACTACCTATTCCAAATAAAGATGTGCTATATATGCAAAGTATACCATTCTCAAATCTTTTGTATAAAAATGAATGTATAACATCACAATAATAATTTTTAAAATAAATGCATATTAATATATTACTACATTGAATCTTTCAGCTGAAGAATAATATAAAATTAAGATTTGAAAATTAAGGTCTACATGAATATTCCCTTGGGCAGTGCAAAGTATACCTACATTCTCTCTCTCTGCCTCTCTCTCTCACACACACATACAGACACACACACACACACATTCAATAAGAGCTTGTCTGAGTCCATTACAAAATCAATGTCCTACCATATTGAAATAATCTTCTCTAATTTTGGGACACATTATTTTTTTAAATTAACTTGTGTCTCCTTAAAGTTATGGTAAACCTAGCACTTGTGAATATGACCTTATTGAATGGAGAGACTTCACAGAGCCAATAAATTTCAGATAAGAAAGGCTCCATTACAACATAAATGGTGCTTTTATAAGGACAGGAAAATACCACATAATGATGGTGTTAAAGATTGGAGAGGATCCCATTGGACCCCACAGATTGGAAATGCTTCATTTTCACAATTTTTTTTATTAATACATGCTTGCAGTACATGCAGTTTACAATCATCTTGAAGAGTGGATATATATAAATAGTATACCTTGATTCTTTTTAAATCCCATTCCCTCCCATCTCTGATCATCCTCTCTAAATTGCCTTTGCCCATTTTCATTCCTGTTGATATTATTAATATAAGGTTAACATACATTTAGTTATATTTCCACTACAAGGCGTGACTTTATTCTACTTTTGTCCCCTACCCCCCCCCCATATTCTTTTGGACCCCTTGTTATTTGCAAGAGATCTATCCTTTATTTCCTTCTATCCACCCTTTGGTATAATTTTTGTACTTCATCTTACTCAAATGAGAGATATCACATAGTATATAAGATCTTGTATCTGGTTAATTTCACTAAATATTATATTTTTCAGATGAATGCATTGTCCTGCAAGTCTCAAATTTGTCCCTCTTTAGGGTGAAGTAGCATTCCATTTTTCATAGATATCACATTTCCTTTATCCAATTCTCTGTTAATGGATACACAGGCTACTTCCAGGATTTAACTACAATGAATTATGCTGCTATAAACATTGGTATGCATGTATTGCTGTAGTATGATATATTTAGATCTTTGGAGAAGATACTAAGAAGAGGTAAGCCTGGGTCATATGACATTTATAATTTTAGTTCTTTGAAGAACATCTACACTAATTTCCATAATGCTTTCCATAATGCCATCAACAATGCAGAAGGGTTCCTTTTCATTCCAGCATTGGCAGTATCTGTTATATTTTTATTTCTTGATGATTGACATTCTTTCTGGAGTAAGATATAATCTTAGTGTTGATTTAATCTGCATTTATTTAATGATCAGAGATGTTTGTTTTTCATGTGTTTGTTGCCATTTGTACTTCTATGAAGTGTCTGTTGATTTTACTTGTCAATATCTTCATGTGGTCTTTTATACTAGATGGTCTATTTGTTTGAATTAATTATATATTGTAGATATTCTTCTGATAATAACAATCATGGCCAGATTTTATCCAGCATCACAAAGCATGAATCTGGTGAAAACTTGATTTCAAACACTTACATTCCAATAGTGTCAGAAAATATATTTTTTTGTGCACCTAGTTGGTGATATTTGTTAAAGCACCATAGGAAAATGATTCAGAGCCTATATCACAGAGCTTATGTAACACAGGGATTCTGCAGTAGAACAGACAGTACAAATTTAATGTTCCCTTTTAAGTTAGAAGCTGTTTTTAAAAATAGTAGTTTCTGTATGTCAAAGTCTTTGGTGTAGAAGTGAGATTTTCCTGCAGCATTAGTTCCTAATGGCCTTCTGAAGTGTTTGAGACATGGGATAGGAAAACAAAAAATCTGATCAAAAGAGCCAAAGAATGTCATTACATATTGATTAAGGAAAACATTCAACAAGAAGTAATAATAATTATAAATGTATATGCACCAAACACCACCACATACAACTTCCTAAAACAAACAGTGTGGGTATAAAAGACAAGATAAACACTGACACAATCATAGTGGGGGACCTGAATACCCTAAGGCCATACATAAACAAATCACCTAGACAAAAAAATCAAGAATGAAATGTCAGAGTTGAACAAAACCTTTGAATAAATGGGCCTAATAGATATTTGTAGGGTGTTTCACGCAAATAGAATAGAATACATACCCTTCTCAGTGGTACCTGGAACATTTTCCAAAATACACTATGCTGTAGCACATAAAGCTTGGTAAAGTGAATATAAAATAATTGAAAGTATTCTACACATATTGTCAGATTAGTTTCTTCTATGGTGTCTCCTAGTAGTCACAAAGTTTCAGTTTTACATTAATGTCTTCATCAAATTTGAGTTGATTTTTTTCCAGGTGAGAGATCGGATTCTAATTTTATTGCTTTCTTATGAATATTCATTTTCTCAAAACTATCTTTTTAAACCATCTTCTGGCATGCATGATTGTGGCATGTTTGTTGCAGACCAGTTGCCTAAGATGCATGTGTTTATTTCTGGGACCTTTACTCTATTTCATTGTTTTATCTCTATTTTTATCCCAATAGAACACCTGTTTGTTACAATGTCACTGTAATGTTGAACTTAGGTATTTTGAATCCTCCAAGATTGTTCCTTTTAATCGCATTGTTTTGACTCTTTGGTCTTGTACTCCCTTAACACTTAGAATTTTCTAATCCTATGAAAAGCATCATGAGAATTGCATTGAATCTTTGCCTCATTTGGACCAAATATTTCCATTTTAAAAATATTGATTTTTCCCAATCTATGTACATGGGAAGTCTTTTTTATTCTTCTATTTTATTCTTCAGTTTCTTCTCTATTTTATATTTGTATTGTAAAGACTTCATACTTTTGTTTAGGACTTTCTTTCCATCTATCTTTCTTTTTTACTCTAGTGGATTGGATTTCTATCCTGATTTGTTTTTCAGACATTTCATCATTGGTGTATAGAGAAGACACTTATCTTCATATGGTGATTTTGTATTCTGCTACTTTGCAGAAGTTTTGAGTTCTAAAAAGGTTTTGGTTCTATAATTTTTATGGATAGAAATATATGGTCAGCAAAAATAATTTGATTTTCTCATTTCTGTTGGAATACCTTTTAATTTTTTCTGTTGCCTAATTACTCTGGTTAAAATTTCCAGTACCATAGTGATTGAGTCCTGTGAGTACACACCCTTATCTTCATGCTGACTTTTAGAGACAATGTCTTTCAGTTTGTCCACTTGGTATAATGTTGGCTATGGGGGTTGTCATGTACACAGCCTTTACTATGTTGAAATAAGATACTCCTACACCTAATTTATTCAGGACTGTTATCATAAAAGAAATTTTAATGTTGTCAAGGGTTTTTTTATAGCGTTTCTTGAAATGACCATGCACTTGCTATTCTTAATTATATTTATGTAATGCATTAAAGTTTTACTATTGAGTTACATATGTTGAACCATTCTTTTATTTCTGAAATGAAACCAACTCGATCATGGCATATAAACCTTTCAATATGTTGTTAATTTTCATCTACAAGAATTTTATTGAGAAATTTTGCATTTAAGTTCATCAAGGATGCTGGCTCACATGTAGCAAATCTTTTTAGTTAATTTTATTGGTATATTTTTGACATGCATAATGATTACATTAGTCATTACGAATTTGTACCTGTACATGGTATATATATATTTTTTTACCATTCCCATCTGTTCACTTCAATCCTTCTTTCCCTCACCATTTACAAAACTTTGTTTCTATTCTGTTCTTTCCATTCTTTATTTTTTATCCCTATTCCCATCCTTCCCTTCCAACTGCCCCCTCCCTTGTTCCTCTTCCAATTTAAACATTTTTTCTACTTCCCAATATCTATCCTCTATTTTGATCCTTGTGTAAACTTTGAGTTTCTTATATAAGAGAAACAATGTTATCTTTAAACATGTGTGTCTGATATATTTCACTTAAAATTGTGTTGTAAAAATGCATCTATTTATCTTCCTGAAAAAGTTAAAAGCATCATATTACAGTGACATAGGTCCAAGCCTTCTTTATAGCAGCACAATTTGTAATAAGTATAGCTTGGAAAGAGCCCATATTTCCATCAATGGATGAATGGATAAAGAAAATGTAATTTTTATATACAATGATGTATAACTCTGCCATAAGGAAGGATAAATGAGTCATTTTCAGGTAAATGGATGTACAACATGTGAAAAATCTTATCTTGAAGGAAATCACTTAGTTTTTATTTTAGACAAATATAAAGAAATCAAGTTGTCTATAATGTTTAATCTAGTATTTTGTTGGTATATGCCAAGAGTGTAACCAACAGAAAAATTGTGGGGGTTTTTCCTTACAAATTTATATGTATTAGGGTAGCAACATATCCTTGTATCCCAAAGTTTTCTACTGCATACTAATCTACTTGCCCCTCCTTACTTAATGTTTAGTTTACAGCCACCTTTCTCTCTCTCTGTCTCTCTCCCTTCAGCAGAGGTTAGTTTGCAATTGTTGAGAAATAATTTGTTTTATTTCTTCTGAGTTGATTCATAATATCACATTATTAAGTATAAATAAGAAGCTTATTTGTGAGATGTATGCATTTAAATTTTGGTTCATCCTCTACTGTTTAATAATGAAATCAATAGATATATCATCTTATTAGGTGACATTACGATTGATGTATTAAGCAGTGAAATTTGGAGTTTATGTTCTTTTCAAAGTAATATTTCACTTTTATAACTTCACTGGGTTATTTCAGTGCATATGGGTAATAAAAATCGCATTATAAAAGTTATACTGTATATGAATACAATTTTCTTCTGTAGATTTTATAATAAAGTTACATGATTTCTGTAAAAAATTTATCTTCTTGGTACATAAGTACATTGAGAGGTATCTTCATGAGTTTTCTTAGAATGTACAATGGTTGTATCCCATTCATCTTTAAAGTCAAAGTAGAAAGACCACATATTATTCCATCATGTTTAAAAGGGATGTGTTTTTCCAATTCTCATTTTAGTTTTGAAAAGTCAAAATTTTCTGTTTGCTTCTTCCACTGGATCCAATGTGCCATATTCTGGACTATAAAGGTATACAGAAATAATGGTAGTGAGTGGCCTCATAGAAGATGAGAAGGCACTGAAATTACTTCCTTAAATATTACTGAATCAAATAAATGCTTTGCTTAACAGGAACTGGTATTATTTTAATATAAGGTAGGTTGAACCACATAAAAGGAAATTATTTTACCACTTTTAAAGATATATTTAATAAGGCACAAAGGGGAAGGGGAAGTGGGAGTGGTAGGGGAAAGGAAAGAAGGGAATGGAATTAATATGAAAAAATGGAAACAGTCTTTGTAAATAGGGAGGGGTGGAGGGGTTGAAGGGAGGGCAGGGGAAGGGGGAAAAATAAAAATCAAGATATATTATGTAAAGGTACAAATCTCCAATGATGAATCTCATTATATTATATGTCTAAAATGTACCAATAAAATTAATTTTAAAAAGGCTAGGGATTTAGCTCAGTGGTTTTGCTGACTGCTGCACAAGTGCAAGGACCCAAGTTTGATCCCTGGTACAAAAAAAATTAATTTTGAGAAGAATATATTTAATAAACAGTGTGCACTGTCTTACTCTATATAGCCCCTACCAGAGAGGCTGAGGCAGGAGGAGCTCTTCAACCAAGGACTTAGATGCCAGCCTCAGTGACACAATGATTGTTTCTGTCTTTGTAAGTAAAATATATGTAGTGAGAAGGCCACTTCTTGGCATTGAAATACTGTGTAATATATTAAAAAGCTTGTTTAATTACAAAAAAATTCTTTCACTGGATACCAGATGCAATATCCAAATTAATAAACATAAATTCCTTTCATTTAAAATTATTACATAATTTTAAACCAATAGATTTAATATATTATTCTGCCACATAATTATTATAAAATTACTGAGATATTGTATGTTCATTATGTCTTGTTTTTTTGAAATGCTGAAGATTTTGCACTTCTATCCCAACTTTATTTTGAGTAGCTACTTTTCAAAATGGAATGAAGACATGAGGCCAGTATCTTTTATTTTGGAATATAAATTTTTCTTAAAACTTATAGATTTTAAGTTTTGAAGTTTTAGCTTTACAAAACTTAATAGGTTCTCTCCTACTTTTAACATATCGCTTACTATTTACATGTCATAGTTTATAAGCCAATATTGATACCCATATGATATGGAAAGTCTATGTCCACATTGAGGATCATTCCTTGTGCTGAATATTATTTAGAATTAGACAAATGTCAAATGACATGTGTTGCACAAATACATTATTCAGAATAATCTTCCTGTCCTGAAAAATTACCTGAATTCAAGGGCCGTAAATGTTGCTTAAGTCTCCCTGCATGTGCAATGGGAACCACAGAAGTTATTTCCAGCTCTGATCCCCAACTTTAGGGTGGAGAAAAAAATTACCACACAGATTCGTGTTCTCACAAAAGCCTAAATACAGGAAATACTCAGGTTTGTAGGAGTAGAAATTGATTATGACAGTATATTAAACCATAGAATAAAGACACTTGTAAAAATGAAGATGTAGGAAAATAGGCTAAATTATATAACTCAAAAATGTACTTTATTTCTGCATGGATCTTGAATTACTAATTCAGATTTTCTAGATTTTGTGTAAATGTTTGTACCCCAAGCAATGCAGAGCACGTGTTACTGTGAGTTTCAGCACATGTGACTGATACAAGGACAACAGGGCTATACAGGGCATGTTCTCTGGCTGCAACTCCTGATCATGGACCAGTCAATTGATAATTCCTAATCTTCCATTTTTGAAGGCACAACACCTGATGTTTCTTGTGTGAGCTTGGGGATTTTCAAAACATTTTAACAGAAACCTAACATTAAATCCTCTAGTGCAATCCATTAGCAACACCACTCTATGCCAATGGATTTTTGACAAAGACTTAGGAGCAAATCTGCCCAGGAGGAAGTGGCCCCTGGGATGTTGCTATTAGTGGACTTGGATGAAATCATGGTGGCTCTAGGTGGAGAAAATCAAGCATAATTTCTGACTTGTGTTTTTTCTCCTGGACACCAGAACTCAGATGTAGAGCCCAGAGGGCAATGGTGGCAAACTTTTTCGGGGACATGGAGCAGGTGCTGCTGACAGTAGCCAAGGGCATCAGAGTGTCACCTGAGTCAGAAACAATGTCACACAGAATCACACAGATATTTATTTGCCTGGCTGACATTGCAAGTTTCCTCCTCATTCAGCCTAAAGTTTTGTATATACATCAAAGATGTTCACTTTGTTATCTTCCTCCTCCGGCAGCTTCCTGTCTTAATGTGTAATAGTCATAATGAAGCCTGACTTCACCAAAGCAGCACCAGTGTGCACAAGGATGGAGACAAGGTGATTGGGTTTTCTGTCTCTCTTTATGTCTATGTGTACTACACAGATATCTTTCATATAAAACCTATGAAGGAATCCTGTATCATGCTGGAAGTGTCTTCTTCATTGGTTTATTTTCGTCCTGGTAATCAGGATGGATAATGACTAGGAACCTATGGATAGATGCATCAGTATTCTCTGTAGTGCTGTTCTGTTCTGCCCACCCAGATGTGCACAACAGGACTATAATTCTTTTCCTGTCCCCTTTAAAGCTTTGAATATGGGAAGTTACTATTCTGGTTTTGTTTTCTTAGCTTCTTGTTTTCAGTGCGGAACCTGAGATAGACACCACTCTCCACCTTATTCCATGGTCAATGCCCTTTCTCCTACCTAGATGCCACTGCATTCCATTAAGTGATGTTCTGTAGAAAAACAATCTAAGCCTTTGGATTGAATTGAATTGAATACAGAGTGGTTATTGCCAAATGTCCCCTCATACAATCAAAAGTCTGTTAATGTTTCTTTAGTTATGCATAAAATCCCTTTTATTCATACATATTATCCTATTTCTACCCCTCCTGCTTGAAGACACTTCATACTCAGATATTGAGTTAGTACTTTAAACTCTAGGCTGTTATCTCATGCCAGGGCTGCTTCCCATTCCTGGAGCTGCAAGTAGGGCCAGGAACAAGGGATGGGTCATCTGTGAGACTTTTCCTCACCAATGTGATTGTTCTGCAGTTTGGTGCATGTATATTTTGTTTTCACATACTATCATATCAGTTGTTTTCATCACCAAATATATAAATAAATAATGAATTTTTCAAAGTGACAGTGAATTCTAGAAATGATGTGCTTTTGTGAGAAAAAGAGATGCCATGGAAACAGTGATTGATTGTGGTCTTTATAAAATGCTGGACTAACAGTGCCAGCCGCCCATATTTGGGAGCATGAGTGGCAGTATAAGGAATTTGAGCTTTTTTCTTCCATAGATAATCTCTATCTCCTATTCTTCATAATGTCCAGATGTTTGCTTACATTTTTATTCTTAGACACATTCTCTATGTTTACAGTTTTTGAGATGGTCACTTATTCTGCTGACTATGCTAGCAGCAAACTCCAGGACTCAAGAATTCCCTCCACTTCAGCCTCTTGAGGAGCCTGCATTACAGGTATTTGCCATTACACCCTGCATGTGTGTTTTTCTTCCATATTTTTCCAACATGTATTAGATATTGTTATCAATGTGGTTTGTATATAAACTGTGACTATCAGAGCTGCTGCTGATTGTTTCCTCTCAGATACTGACAGAGCAGAAGGACTTTTGAGTGGGCTAACACAGACAAGTATGCTCTGAATCACCTGAAACCTATGAAAGCATTAATTACTCATGCCACTTATTGAAAATCAGATCAGAACATAACCCTTAGGACAGAAACCACTACAATGTGGTTTGTTTGGGGAAGCAGAGTCTGGCAAGATGGTCTAATGGGAGTTTAGAACCAAATGAGAGGATGGAGAACACTAGATGGAATATCACTGACAGACCATAGGGAATGATGAAGTCTGGCTAAACCTACCTGAGAAAATTTTAACTAAAGACAGCCCAGTGTTATGAGACCTCATCTGAGTACAGTGGAGAATGAGAAACTGATCAGTTATCAAAATAAGGCTTGAAGAATAAGTCAAGAATGAGGGATACAGGTTGTTTCTGTCCTAGGAGGAGATCAGAGACTGCCTCCTCTTCTCTTTTTTTTTAATTGTAAATCATTTCAAGAATTTTAATTGAAATACCAGTAAAAAAGACTTACAATTTTGTCTGCAATTAAATAATGAGTGAAATTTAACAATGCAATATTAAAGTTCATATGTAAAATAAAAGATTTTATAATTCAATTACCTTGAAATTAAAACACAAATCAAATTGTTAAGTATTAAATTTCCACTAAAGCAAATTAAATTTATAGTGAATTTAGTCTACCTTTTTATCAATATTAATGTATATAATATAAAAATAAGATGTGCTTATTTTGCAAATAATTATATTTTAATGTTATTTTACTTTTATTTTTTCTATTAAGTTTATTGGTACATTTTAGGTGCACAATACAGTTACATTCATCATTGGGATCTTGTACCTTTACATGATGTATCTTGGTTCTTATTTTTTTCCCCATTCCCCTGCCCTCCTTTCACCCCCTCCACCCTTCCCTATTTACAAAGACTTTGTTTCCATTTTTTTTCTCATATTTTATCTTTTCTCTTCTTTCCTTTCACCTACCCCTCCTACTTCCTCTACCCCTTTAGACCTTTTCTTTCTATTACACAATATCAATTATACATTTTGATCCTTATTTACACATTTAGTTTTTCACTCCAGAGAAACTATTCAGTATTTACACATGTGTGTCCTATTTATTTACTTAAGAGTATGGCCTCAATGTGCATCCACTTAGCTATAAATGTCTCTAGTTTCTCATTCTTTATGGCTGAGTAGTACTCCATTTTATAAATAAAAAAGCACATCTTTATCCAGTCTCCAGTTGATGGGTAACTGGGCTGTTTCCAAGTTTTAGCTATTACAAACTGTGCCCCTATAAACATGGGTGAGCATATATCACTATGGTGTGATTCTTCCTTTTATCCTCTTCTGTCCCCTCACATGCTTGGGGAATCTGTCTGCGTTTGCAGTTAGCCATGTTCTAGACACAAGCCCTGTGATCCCTCTCTATGGTGAAAAGAATACACTTGCAGTTCCAAAAGCTTTTTATGCCCATGGTGATTTATAGACTAGGAACAAGGTTTTAGGGACTTATGAGGAAGTTTGCATTTCTCCTAAAATCAGAAGGAAAACGAAATTTTGGGAATAAAAGTGTTTACAAATAAGCAACATGCATATTTATATAGACCTTATATTGCAAAAAGTATTTTTAGTATTTTAAAGGATATTGCTTTTGTTTGGCTCCTGTGCTAGTTTTTTCTTTTCTTAGGTGAATAATCTTCTTTATGTGATATCAATGCCTGTCTTCCCTTCAATTTTTTGTTGTTGTTGTTACCAGGTATCAAACTTGGGTCCTTGTGCCTGCACAGTAGGCATCAAAATCACTGAGCTAAATCCCTGGCCCAAGTCTTCCCTTCAATTCTTTTTGCTCTAACTTGCTGAATATTTATTCTAAGTCTTAATGTCTAAGGCTTAGCAGTGCTAAGTAACTCCAATGCCAACACAGAAGTATTGCATTAGTCACCTTTGCACTGAAAATGCTTTAAGGTACAGCTTCTTTAAGAAGCTTCATCACACAACATTCAAAGAAGATCCCACTTTATCTATAGTATGCTTATGATTTTCTTAACATAAGGTCTTTCAAGAGTGGATAGATGGAGCAATTATCTGTGCCATGAATTCCCTGGAAGGAGGGTGAACTTTGATTCCTGACCTTTATCCAACTTCATTGTGACTCACTGCTATATTCTGCAAGCAAAATCCAAGTTTTGACTTGAAAGAGTTTTGGTTTCACCTTTAATTTTATCTTTATTTATCAAATATTAATTATACATATTTATGAATGCAATGTTATATGCTGAAACATACATTATCAAATAGTAAAATCAAACAGATTGCTGTATCCATCATCTGTTGTACCTTTTCACGTGGATGAATGTGGACAGCAATTTTGTGTTTTACTGAATTAGTAACATTGAGGAAATACATGTCTCCTAAAACACCCTTTTTTAAACTCTCAGCCCACCCACTTCTCCAGGTCAAGTCTCCATGCAGAAGCCCACAGAGCTGCCCTTTTAGGACACTTGGGTGACTTTAGCTCAGAACTTGAATAAGGAGAATGTCAATCCCTCCTCTCTCCATTAAGCTGGGTAACCTTAAGCACTCTGCCTCCCTCAGCCTCCACTCTGTCTGTGAAAGGGGATCTCCCAGGAGGACACAGCTAAGTTGCTGTGAGGATTAAATGAGACTTCTGCATGGAGCACCCTAGAATGTCCTTGATAAGGAAAGGTATCCATTATCACTGAGTTGAAAACAAGAAGCCCAGCTGGTGTCTTCCATGCTCCCCTGTATTACCATTCCAGCAGGGACAGAGGGAATGAACTGACATCAAAGTCTGCCTGAAAGATGCCCCTCCACTGCCCTGTGCAGCCCCAGCAGACAGTCTGTACTGGAATAGTATCTGGGAATATTACAGCATCTTCCTGAACACCCCAAAATGCACTGTAGTTTTTCTCTCTTGCTACTGAAAGCCAATAGATCAGATAATGTGGAATCTGCAGTGATACAAGGTGAAATATACATTGATTTGGGAAATATAGAGGCAAGAAGACTGTCCTTGCCTGCTCTGTGCCAGGGCAGTTCACTGTCCCTGTGGGCTCAGAATGCCCCATGGGATATCCACATCCAAAGAGAGTTTCAAGGCACAACCGGAAGATTCAGAGATAAAGGGAGCATGTGTCTGGGCTCAGCCTGGTAAGGAAACAGCCCCACAACATAAAATCAAGGGAACAGCATGCGCAACTCCCTGGCTGTCATGCTTTCTCAGGGGCCTCTGCTTCATCCACGGGCCTTTCTTCCCACTGAGCAAGGCCAAACTGCTCACCGCCCATCAACAGGCACTCTCTGCCCCATCCTGGCTTTATGCCCTTCCTCCTGATCTTCCCTCAGGCTGGAGATGAACTTGCTGTCCCTTTTACCCACTGAGAGTCTGGGAATGCAGCGACATGGCTTCAAAGGAGGCCCAATAGGCTAATACACCTGGGTTCACAACCTGGCCTGAGTGGCTGACACTTGGGTGAGTTAACTCAACTCTCCTCAGGTTCCTCATTGCAAATAAGGATAAAAATATCTACTGGTCAGGTTATGGGAGGAATAAACAAAGCAATGCACATGGTAGGCTTGGCTTAAGCCTAGTAAAGGATCAGTAAACAGCAGCTTTGATGTGATGCATTATTCATTAACACCACATCCACTGAGAGAGCAGGGAGAAAATGGAAAGAAAGTAAGAGAAATTGGAGCTTGACACATGTATCTCCACCTGGAGAGTCAGGGCTGAAGAATGTAAAAGTCCATCCATGGGAACCCTGGAGAGGATCCAGTCAAAGGTGGAAGACCCGGAGCTCACTGCAGAGACCCCTATGTGTCCATATCAGGAAGCTGAAGGTTCTGTGCTGGAAGGCTGAAGAATCTGCACTGGAAGCCTGGAGATGGAGGTCCAAAGTTGAAGGCAAAGACTGGAGCTCCTCTGAAGAATCAAAACAGAAACTTCCTTCTTTTTTCTCTTTTCATACCATTGAGGCTACAATCCTGTTGGTTGGTACCACCACATTCAGAGTGGTTCTTCCACTCTTCACGTAAAACAGTCATCCAGATACAATCAGAACTATTATAGTGTAATTTGCTAGGCATTTCTTATTCAAGTTGACACTATTAATTGTCACAGCACTGCTTGCTGTCTCTGCACTTGAAAGGGTTTCCATTCCTCCAAGTACCCTTTAGCTCACCAGACATGGCTTCCTCTCTTATAGCCTCTCAAAGGTAAAAAGATGGACACATTTTTGGGAATTCCTGCATTTTCAGGAATGGGACTCTGGGTACAGACAGATACCTCAAAGAGAGGATGAAGCTGCTCAAGTGACTGCCCTAGACAAGTGACACATGTGATGGAAGCTGAACTCCAAACCATAGCCATGCCAGCCATCCTGGGAGTCCTAAGCATTGGTTTCCTAAAGGTTAGAAATCAGAATCAGGCTAGATGAAGTCCTCATCTCTGCCTCCATCCTCTTGGAAGTGGAATGCAGCTGATTTTTCTGATATATTTCAACTTGTCAACATAGGAGGGATCTTGGTCATTCTAAAACCAACTTCAATAAAATCTTGTGAACAACAATCAAGTCTTGTCCTATGTGTGATGGCCTGTTCCTTGAGTGACTTAATTAGAACCTGCAGGTGTTAGTAGGAAAGAGGCAGCACAGTGTATTTCCAAACAAGCTCATTTTCCAGAAAAAAATGGAGATGCCCAGTGTGGGAGGAGGCACAAAGTGATGCCCTGGAAGATAAGAGCTGCAAATGCATTGAGCTGTGGGCATTGATCTTCACACAGGAGATTGCCAGAGAATCACTTGGGCAGAACAGTGGGCAGCAGCTGGGCTCCACTGCAACCCCAGGGAAGCAGGGAGTGACAATGTCTGGGAGAGGCAGTCAGAGCAGGTTATTTTTTATGAATTTGGCTTCAAGCCACACAACTGACACAACTCTTGGGCAAACTGTGCCCTAGGCTACATGGACAGGAGCACAATGGTGCTAAAATACAATCAGGCTCAACTCACCAAGCCACGCACCCTGGCACAGGTCTGGTACCGTAGGAGAAATGGGCACCTATTCCACACCACCCAAAGTGCAATGTGGGTGTAACAGAGGCCTCCATCTGTCCTGCCCCCAGCAGCACAGCCTTCAGAGCCTTTTCACACATGAGATCTCACTGAATTGTCACAATTCCAGGAAGAAGGGATCATGAGCATCATTTTACAGAGGAAGAAACTGAAACTGAGATGTGGAACAAGACAAAACTGTAAGGAGCCACTTCTAAAATGGACCCCTCAGGCCCAGTAACTTCACTTGAAATGTTCCTAGAACATTCTGGGAAAACCCACTAATATTCTTAGCCATTTGCCCTGTGACAATATTTGCTTCATGTGGAAAAACAGACACTTTATGTTATAACTTATTGTGTACATATTCCAGGATTGCAGATAGAAATTCTAAATTGTGAAGTAAAATAAACACTATTGGTATCATTTTGTTATTTTCCTCACCTGAATAGTTGTCTTTGTAGAGAAGTAATAGACAAAGGATGAAATGTCCCTTCATGCTATGTTGACAGAGACCAAGTGACATCACTGTTTTGATTTTGTATGCAATACAACACTGTTGACCCCTCCTAAAATGAGTGTGTGCAATCTTATATACTTGAAATAAAAGAAATTCTGCTTTAAAAAAGTGGAACAGAATATCTGGTTTATATCTAGTATTTGCTTGTTTAAAAAATAAATGAGATTATTTTGGGGGAAAATCCTTTAATTGGCTCTTGGTTTACCAAATCCAGCACATATCAAAGAGAAAGGAATGCTTCCCACCTTGACACAGTTTCATAAAACACCCCAGCAACAACAGCTATAGGACCAAGCATGAGTGAATTCAAACCTTTACTTGGCTACTGAAGGAAATTCTGTGGATGTTGGTCTCCACAGAAAGGATGTAGTAAAACACAATGGGGAGTGCATGTCATAGTAGTCCTTTTCCTTTCCAGAGCTGAAAAACTAAATGCACATATAAAATTCTCTGTGAATTACACTAAAAATTTAGGCTACTTATAAAACAAGTGCTAATTGGCTTCCTAAAATTGCAATTAACCAAGCCAATATACCAAGACTTCAGTGGCTATTAGCCAAGAAATTACAATTCTGGTGCTCTCTGGTGTCTCAAATGTAGTTCAGCACTTTTATGAAGGGGCGGGGATCACATAGAGCAGAGGGCAGCTGTACCTACTTGGAGGGGTGAGCACCAAGTGTTCCTAAAATATGAGGGGATGATGAGGAGGTAGCAAGGGAAGGGCCACTTCCTGTTTGTGTCATAGGCAGGAAAGGGGTTTGGATAGCTAAGTGATATGATCAGAGTGGTTTGGAAAAATTCAGCAGTGGAAATGGAGCCATGGATGGTGACAACAGATCAATGCCTGAGGCATCAGTTCTCCAGGCCTGCTTACTGCCCGCATTCTTGGGTCAGACCACTGGAGCAGCATCCTTCTAGTGGAACAGAAGCAGGGATTCATGGGTGATTTGCTGGTGTCTATTATCCTTGCTGCCTAGAACAGTGCTTTGTACATAATACTTTTTTATGTAAAAGAACAAGGAGAGTAATTTTCCACAAAAGACTAAATGATCATACTGTGAAAATACAGATTTTTTGCCCCATCCATCAAGAAGCCCTCTTTGGTGAATAAAGAAGTTGGAGTGGCTTCCAACCAGCAGGCGTCATGTGAGCGATTTACCTCATTTCCAAATGCCAACTATGAGATGTTGTGCTGGAATGGACTATGACTACCTGCCACTTATGATTCTTCCACTACCCAGGCCCAAGGACCGTGACATGTGGATGTAAATGAGGTAAATTTGGGGCCCTGACCAGGCCTAAGCCTGTGGATTTACATCAAACACTTACCCTCTGACCTCCAGACCTCACAGATGTCTCCGTGAAAGAATCAGGGACAATTATCCTTCCAGAAAAACAAGTCTCTAAAGTGACATTTTCAGGACTCTCCCAGGGGAAGTGGATGCAAGAGATAGGTGCCACCAGAAGATGCAGCTCCCAACCCATGAATAAATGGAGAGTTCACACCATCCATGACTGGGTGGAAACAAGGGAGGCTGAGCAACTGGTGCCTTCTGCCTCCTTCCATAGCCTTATGTTTATAAAAGGAGAAACTGAGGCCACCAGTGGAAACAAGTCCTCTGAGATTACATCTCTTCCTCTTCGAGGGGAGAGCAATAAATTTGCCTTTTCCTAGGTCTCAAAGGGCGTGGTTCAAAGGTGATTTCCTACAGGATTTCCAGAGCAGTCCCCTCAAGGCTTCCAGGAGGCGCTGTCCACCTCACCTCACCTGCACAGCTCCACTCCACCTCATACAGCTCCAGCTCAGGACCTAGGGAAAGCTTCTCTTGGATCCACTCTGGTCCCTTGGGCTCCACTCACTGGGTCTCTTCCTGCCAGCTCGCCCATCCCTTCAGCACAAGTTTAGTCAGACTGGTTCCACCCATGGCTTCAGCTCCGCCCACTCACTCCTCCTCTTCTGACAGCTGTCACACAGGGCACTGCATGGTCACCTTCTGGCCCGGGTTCCTGGCTGAGGTCTCTCCCAGTTCAATCCACTTCCTGAAGTGTCCGAAGCAGGTGGCTCCACCGGCTCCACCAGCACCACCCACTCCCCTGCCAGCCCCTCGCCCTCCAGCTGCTCAATCCCCACCCTCTTCATGCTCCTCTGTCTGCCCCACACTGACCTCGTTGACCACCCATCTGGTCTCCTCCACCCACCCTCTCTCTTGGCCACAGGACCAGAGACTGGCAACTGGACAGCCCTATCTTCATCTCCTCCTGACGTGGATGGACTGGACTCCATGGTTTTCCTAAGCCGCCTTTCTCCTCTAAGTCTGTGCCAGGTCCTTTAGGACAGGAGGTTGCAGGACCCCTCTAAGGTGACTTCCTGCATAGTGACTCCTCTCAAGGGCGGGGCCAACAGACTCTGGGGCAGCAAGCACAGAGAGCTCCTGAGGGCAGCAGTGGGCTGCAGACTGATGGGGCTGCCTGGGAAAGTGAAAACTTGGAAAAGAGCAAAATTTGGCCTGCAGACTTCCAGGGTCCTGTACTCTGAAGGCTTACGGTGCTTTCCCCATGTGTCCCTTTGTTGGGGATCTCATTTGCTGCCAGGTGGTGAATCTGTTTGAGTAAATGTGTGTGTAAGTGGGTGAATTGATCAAGTGAATGAATATGGCTGGAGGTGAGACCTTGTGATCATCTTGAGATTCCTAAGTGAATGGGAGAGCATGGGAGTGTGAGTGGGTGATCCCGTGAGTGTGAGTGTGCACATTTGTCCCCAAGCAGGAAAAGACCAGGAAGCTGATGAAACTCATGGTGATTTTTCTTCCAAGGCCCATGGGCACAGGGGACTGGCAGCTGGTCTTAGAGAGATGCAAGGTTACCATGGTCACCCTCAGGGCTGTGATCAACACAGGCAGGGACAGTGGACTCAGTGTAATCCAGCTGGATATGATATGGGACCCACTCCCTTTCACTGGCTTATCCAGGAAGTAAGCAAAGCATCATGCATGGGAGTCGGGTCTGTGCCTTGCTGACTGGAGCACCCTGTCCTGGTTGAAATGCAGGAAAAGTAGCAAGTGACAAGTGGTCAATGTCTAGGGCCACAGAATTTTGGGGCACTGTGGTAGCAATATGTAACTGCCACTGCTCACATTACAAAGCCACTTGGTTATGTTAAAGTGATGTCAAGTGTGTGTGTGCTGAGCTGATGGAACATGTGCAGGCACATGCATACACTTTTCTATTCACATGTGTACATATGTGTGCATGATGGGAAGTGGCTGTAAAGAATGGGGAATGTGAGCACCATAAGTTCACCTTCCTGTGCCATGGTTTCCAAATCTGTGATGTGAGCTTGACAGTAGAGCCTGGCTGCTAGGACAGTGGTGAGAATTGTACATGGAAGATCTGTGGCATGTGGACAGCATGCAGCAATTGCAGCTGTCATTGTCCCCTCTCACTTTGCATGGTCAGCGTGCATTCCTTCTGTAATTAGTACATGTTCAGGTGATTCTATTTCTGTGGCATGAGGAGGGAGATGAGATGTGGCACTAACTGCTGAGACATTTGCTTGGGTCCTAACAGCACTGGTAAGGGCTGGTATTTACTGAAAATCTACTCTGTAGCAAGCACACTTACATCTCTGACTACCACCATTTTGGAGATGAGGAAAATGTGGCACAGAGAGGTGAAGTAACTCGTGTGAGGACACACAGCTGGTAACTGACAGCAGATTCAGGGGCTTACAAGACTGCCCAAGTGTAGTTCTGTGTGGTTACCATCAGTTAGTGCTGTCCGCTATGTGAGGAGGTGGTCATGGTGTGCATGGAGCAGCACCCACAGCCTGAGCTCTTCCTCAGCTCGGTGACCTTCTTTTCCTCTGCTGGTGTCTTCTGTGCCCATGAAATGTGCTGAGAAAGCTCCTGCTCCTAGAGTGTGGGAGGATCCCCCAAGTCCAGGTACAAAAGAGTGGAGCTCTATCTATGAGTAGGTTTGTGCTCAGGCATGGCAAGTTCTTCTCACCTGCACAGGAGAGACCTTGGCTTTCCACCTGGGATGGGGCAAGGACTCTGGTGGTGCCTGCCATGTGATAGGCTGGGAAAGGAATCAGGCTGTGCTTTTTATGGACTTGACCTCTGAACCAAAAGGCCCACCATTCTGTCCCTGATATTATAAGATTTTATGTGAGGCCAGGGATATAGCTCAGTAGTATAGCACCTGACTGGCAATCTTGAGGGCCTGAGTTGATCCCTGGTACCAAAAAAAAAAAAGGTTTTATGTGAAAGTGCACATATATTATGAAATTATCTTACTTTGTGACTATTAATTATCAATTATTCCAAAATAATCAACAATTATTTTGGCAACATTAATGTGATTAAATTCATTCATAAAGACTTTGAAATATCAGCTCAGAAGTTTTGCACTTAGTAGTAATCTATTATAAACATATGCTGAACTTAATGCATATCTAGACTCAGAACAATTAAAGCTAATAGAAAGAAAAAGTAGAAGGATTTGACTTTGCTATCCCAAATAGTTGAAAATTGAAATTTCATATGCATTAATCTATATACATAAATAAAGTCCTGTTTTCTACATGTATGCTTAGATTTCTTATGCAAATAAGACTGCTTCATGCTCTTCATTTCAGAATGAAATTCTTGGGTTTGAAAAGAGTACACATTGTCCAGAAATTATTAACAATATTCAGGGATAAATATGAATTTATTGCATGTGTATTGTATATATCATTTACATATATATCTTATGTGAATAATTAATTATTAAACAAGGAAAAATAGAAGGAGATACCAGACGATGTATGGGAAAATCCACTATTGTACATCTACTAGTTTTTTCCCAAATGTCTATTACTTTTCTCCTTGTTGGGACAAAATACTCAACACCCAAAGTTAAAGGAAGTGTAGTTGTGTCTCTTCGTTGCCATCTATATATTGAGCTCACAGTTTATAGGGGTTTACTGGGCTCAGTTTGTAGAGGTTTCAGTTCATAGTTGGGTGGCTCCAAGGCAGGGTGACATAACAGAGGGGCATTGCAGAGGAGAAACAGTCCATATCAAACAAGCAGCTGAGAGCCACCAAAGCACTTTAGCAACTTCTTTCTACCCCTTTCATTTTCTATCTAGGGTACTGGGATTAGAGTGGTGTCAAACCAATCAGTGGACTGATTTAGCAATCATACATCCCTAATCCCAGCATTGAACAATATAACTCCAGACTTCTCTGAAAAAGCCCCCACATATGATTGCATGAGGCTTTGGGGGGACATCTAGGCACAAGCCATGACACTAAATTAACCTATAAAACTATTAACCTATATACTGAATACCTGCTATCCTAAAGGTAATGAGTGGTAGTGTGGTTACTGTGTGGGCTGCTTGCAGGATGCACCCACTTCTTGCTGGGGTTTCCAGACAATCCAACCCACATGTCCTTCTTCTGAAAACATCTGTATCATCACTTCTTCTGAGCCAGTGGCTCTCTTGAGTAAGATTTTCCTAAATTCATTTGATAATTATCTTGCTTACAATAGAGTCTGACACTAGGTTTAGTGTCTTGTTCATTTGTCACAATCTAAAGAGGAAAAGGAAAAAGAGGCATAGTACCGAGGAATGTAATACAAACTTAAATTCAAAGCCTTCATGGTGTTTAGTTAGTTTCAATGAGCAATTCACAGTGGAACATACTCTGGAAGGTTGTGTAATTCTTTTGGAAGACTTAATAATCCCTGTGTGTCTAAAAGAGTTCAATTATGTCCACTCTGAGTAACAGCACTATTTAATCATAACTTAACTTACAGCTTAACTTAATTCACAGCTTAAATTTTTTCACATGGCTGGAATAAGAACTGATAAAGAATCAAAAGCTTTAGGTGTCTCACTCCATGAATTAGACTATTGTAATACTGAAACACAGGTCTAAGGCCAAAGAACAATCTAATTTTTTATTAAAATAATCTTCTTACCTCTCATTAGACATTCAATCCCTTTTCATAGAATCTACACAGGGCTTAATTTTCAGCTAATTTATTTTGCTGAGAATTTTTTCTTTTTCAGGAAACCCCTGACAGTGAGCCTAAAGGGTCTATTTAAGGAGACATTTATTTCAGTAGGTGAGTCAGTCAGACCAGGCACTGCAGAGAAGGCTTTGAGTGCTTGAGGGGAACACAAGGAGAATTTATTACAGTTTCGAAGAACATAATTAAAACTTTTGAAAGCAGCAATAATAAAATTCTCCTCTCTTTTATTTTGTTTACTCCTTTTCTCTATACTTTCATCTGTTAATCCGAACTACTCCATTCCTTTTGATGTTACCACTTTCTCTTCCATCCATCCTTCAATTCATCTATCCTTACATTGAATATATCCCTTCATTTAAAATACACACTGCATTGCATATGTAAATGTAAAACTTCAACAAATATGGGACTACAAAGAAATATATCCCTTCATTTAAAAAACACACTGTGTTGCATATGTAAATGTAAAACTTCAACAAATATGGGACTACAAAGAAATATATCCCTTCATTTAAAAAAATACACTGCATTGCATATGTAAATGTAAAACCTCAACAAATATGGGACTACAAAGAAATATTATAAGCTAATCCCTTAAAGATAAATGCAAAATACTAAATTAATATATAGTTCAAATAGAACTGCAAACCATGAGCAGTTAAGATTTTACTCTGTAATAAGTTTTCCACTTTATTAAAAAAATGCTAAAACTTAACATGTGGAAAAAAACCACAATACCTTAAATAGGAACCAGGAAATATTTTGCCCATATCTTGATAAACAATTCTAAGCAATTTAGAATTGCTTACTCATTTGGTATAAGGTATGGTCTCCCAAACCAATAGAAACATAATATTTGATGGCAAAACATTGAAAGCTCTCTCATTGAAAAGAGAAGTAACACTGTTTCAGAAATCTCAGAAAGAAATACACGGAGACAGAGAATTCAGGTAAAATAATAAAACTTCTACTTGCAAGCTGGCAGGACCACCAGAAACTGGTCTGGTTAATATCCATATGCCCCTTGTTCAGCATTTCCCTTTATATATCCTTTTCAGTCATTATCTCATCCCTAGTGGTCTTTGATGTGTAAATACAATTCCAGTTCCTATTTACAAGTCACAGACACAAGACAGGCACACATACATTGTAAATTCAATCAGCCATTTGCAACTTTGTTAGGTTAATGAAGTTACTGGTGAGAGAGTCAGAAAACCATCACCTTAAACAACAAGAGTTATGAGAAAAACAAATCTTAAAGGAACACATTACTTATTTTGCTTCTACAACTACTTTAATATTCAATCTACTAAGTTATCTAACACTTTTCCCTATCAACACAAAGAAGCCCAAGGTCATTTTGTAGTCAAGCACCATATTACCAATGGGGAAAAAAAGCAGAAAGAAAATCTATAAGGAGTTGGAGAGAGAAGATAAAATGCCAGTGGAAGATCACATGCTTTAAATGTTCAACTATTTGACAAGTATTAATATAGGGGGAAGCCAAGAATTTAGGTTAAGCTTCATACATGAAGTTGATCCTTTCCTCATAAGCCTTAAAAAAGAAAAAACTGTGGCAGATAAATGATTTTATTTCACATACTCAACCAACCCTAAAAAATAACTATGAAGAAGGAGGACAAGAAAAAATGTTTGCATACATATAGGTTTTCTGTATACATAATGTTTACAAAGAAAGATTTAGATATACAGATACATGTATCCCAATAACAAAGGATGGTTAAACTGGATAAATTGGAAGACTTATTTAATCAGAGATAGGAAACCTCACCTTTGTACACTATCTAGCTTTCTCCTCAATTAACATGTAAATTCAATACATCTCCATATTAAATTCAGAGTATTTATAGTACACTAGGTTAGCCAAGTCTAGAATTCTCAAGGTCATACAAGAGTGCTCATCTGCAAAAATAGTCTCCAAAATATTGAAAAATTAGGGGGTGAGAAGTGAAATAGTCAATTGTCAAATCACTATAATCAGAAAACTAAAATCATAATAGTTCTTGAAGAGGAAAAATACTTATTGCAGGATTAAAAACCATACTGGCCTACCAAAAAATAAGAGTTCATCAAAAATTACTAAAAATAATTGAGAAAACCAGAGAAAGAGACAAGATAAAATTAAGTCAACAAAATTAAGTAAAAATAATAGAATTAGTGGCAAATGTAATGGAAGGTATAGGTATAAAACCCTCCAAAACAACATTCAAATTGAACAGGTGATTACTGCAGATGGTAGTGACTGTAAGAATAACTAAGACTATTGAAAAATGAGAGGAGGAGAGGCCAAGTACATTCACAAATGAAGCCACTGCTGGATGCCCAGAGAGAGGGACTTCCTGTAGACCCCCAGATGTGACAGACAGGACTAAAGGTATCTGCATCTGGGACCCTCTCCCTTCACAGGCCCACATGACGGGGCCATGGGCTACAAGTCAGGGTGGTTCATACAGCTGTCCCAGCCCCAGGCCAACATAAGGGACGTGGGGGTGTGCCAAGATGGGAGGAATTGAGATGCAGCTTCCTGTCCTAAGGATGCTACCTTCCTCCCCACCCTCTAGTCTGAGCCACTGCACCAGCCACTGGTCCACAAAGCAAGCACAATTAAGTGCCTTCATCACTGCCCATTCACACTGTAGGTGCTGGAGGGCACATGTGCGATGCCAGCTGCTGGCTCAGCCACCAGGAACAGTGGTGTGAGGGTCAGCTGTGGAGATTAGTTGTGACAACAAGCTGGCATGGTGGCAGAGCATAGTCCCTTTCCAGCTGTCCCCCAAATCGAGGACAGTGTGAGGACTATGAGGCATTATGTCCTTCCCAGAGTGGCACAGATCTGGCCCAGGGATGTCATGGATGTACCCACTCCCTTCAGGAGGGTGGGTCTGCCCCCGGCCCTCACTGGACAGACACCAATGGTGCTGTTTCATGATGACCAGCCCTCTATGGGGAGCACAGCCCTGCAGCACCCAGTCAGACAGCTACCACGTGTCTATCCTGACACACATGATGGGGACCACGACTACAGATGTGGGCGGAGGCACACTGGTGTGTGGCACTCCTGAGGTCCAGGACCTGAGCACAAGCAGGGTGGAGAAGGCTGAGGCAGTGGGCAAGTGCAGGGTGTTGGACAGGATGCAGGACAGGACAGGAGCCTATGGGTGGGCTGGAGCGTGAGACTCAGGCTCAGTAGACCCCGGGATGCACATGTGTTGTTGGCCAGTGTCCTGCAGGCAGAAGACCTGTCCCCAGGCAGCCACACCTGCACCTCAGTCACAAGAGGCCTGGTCCTGCCTACCACAGTTGCACAACAACTGCAGGGACCCTGGCCCAAGAGCCAGCCACTGCTGCTGACCCCAGGAGGGGCTCTGATGAAAGGGGTGGGGTGAAGGTGTCCACAAGACAGTGCCCCAGAGACAGGGACAAGGTCTCTGTGGGGCCACCTGGAAATGAGACCACAGATCCCAAAGCCGCACTGGAAGGCAGTTGGCAGTTCCCAGGGCTCTTAGGAGGTCCTCCAGCTTACCAAATGAAAATCTAAAACACCTGGCTAATTGTGGATGTCAGATAAACAGTGTTTCAGCACAAGTAGATACTAAACTAAGTGGAGCACATGCTTATGCTAAAATTACATTATGTTTATCTGAAATTCAAATTAAGTAGGCATCAAATATTTTTACCTGGCAACCTTGAAAGGTTGGAAGAAGCAAGCCAGGGGAACCCAGGAAGAACCATTGCATGGTCTGGACTGGAGCTTTCCTTATAGGTTTAACTTTTTCAAAAGCATTTGTTTTTCTTTTCCCTTCTCCCACACTTTCCTCCTTTTTTTTCTGCCAGCTTTGTAGTGTGATTTTAAAAATCCATAACTGTCACTTCAAACATTGTGTGCATGTTGCGGGGACTGTGCCAGGGCCTCGAGCACACCAGGCCCTGCTTCCGTGCCAGCCACAGGCCCCATTGTTCGGGCAGTTTGGTGGCCTTCAGTGCACTCACCACCACTGCCTGTCTCCAGAAAGCCTCAGCATCCAGAATTAACACCTCATCCATTAAACTCCACCTGCTGCCTTCCTGCCCTGCTTCCACATTCTACCGTCTGTCTGAATTTCACCGAGAATTCTCATATCCATACAAGTAGTTTTTTATAAATCTGAGTTCTTTGATGCTCAAAATTGAAGATTAAATTTGAGGACAAAAGGAGGCATTTAGGAAATTGTTTATTGGAAATATTAGGAAAAAAAGCTCTTGCCTTGGCCTTATATAGACAGGCAGAGGCCGGGGACTGCTTTCCAAGAAAATGAGTTGAAAAGAGTTCAAAAGGAAGCTGGTTCTCTTGCTTTTCTAATGTTTTCTGGAAGTCCGGGTGGAGTCCAGGTCTGGGGTTAGGGAAGAGCTGTGCAGGGACACAGCAGACTTCCCTCCTGGGAGGAAGGGTCCCAGTCCCCTTTCTCCTGTAGCTTTTGTCCTTCTCCTCCTGTTCCCCTTGCAAGTCTCCACCTGAACCAGCTGTGGGGGTGGATTTGAGGGCGGGAGCTTTTCCTTTCGTGGACCTGCAGTTCAGCTGCTCTGACCACGTCCTCACAGAAACTGAATTGAACCTCACAGCAACTGAACTGAACCGCTGCGTGTCTCCTGTGAGCCTAGTCCTGCATGGTCTGTCCTGTTCCAGGCTTCTACATTTCTTTGTATTTTTTTGGTGCTGGGGAATCAAAGCCAGGACCATATGCATGCTAAGCACTGAGCTAGGGTGCTGGGAATGACGTGTCTTTATCCACAGGGTAAATCAAGGCTACTAAAATCCAGGCTGTAAAAGCCATCTGAAAGCCTGGGAGTGAGGGAGGCTGGAGGGGCGGGGCCGATCCGGAGCGCACTGGGGCGGGGCCTGCGGGTGAGCAGTGCAGGCAGTGCTAGGACCCTGCTGCATGAGAGAAAGGAAGGCAGACACAGGCTTCCTGGGCCTGGGGCTGTGCAGACGGTTAGGAGCATGGGGTGCGGGTTGGGGTGCGGGCTCCATACCCGGGGAGCAGACTGGCGGGCAGGCGGGAGGGGCAGATGGTGAGGTCACTACAGCACATGGTCCTCCCGCCACTGCCCCATGTCCCCCTGTGCCCCTAGTCCATGCAGCAGCACCGACCATCCTAAACAATCTTCCTCCCCACTGTAAAAGGATCAGAAAGCCAGCGGGGTCATCCTGGCACTCTCTGAGGCAGGAGAGTTCCAAGTTGCAGCCCACTTGGGGCAACTTAGCTACTTAATGAGACCCAGTTTCAAGAGAACTGGGGATGGAGCTCAGTGTGTTCCATCCCGTTTGGAAACAACAACAACAACAAAAAAAAACTGTGTTTATTTAGCTCAGTGGCACCATGCCTGCCTCGCAAGCTCAAGGTCCTGAGTTCGATCCCTGGTACCCCCTCAAAAAAGAAAACAAAATGAAATTGAATCAGCAGGATGTCAAAGGCCTCGGATGAACTGCAGTTATCAGTTGTGGAGCCAGGGAGGAGTCAGGGTTTCTAATAAGCAGACTCCTCAAGACAGACTGCTGTGGATAAAATGTCCAGGTTTTATTTTCAACTCCACCCCAGCTTTCTAGGCTACTGTGCCCACTAAAGGGATGTTTTCCAGGAGAACAAGGGCCTCTAGGAATAGGAGCATTCTTTTTTGGGGGGGGTACCAGGGGGATGGAACTCAGGTCCTTGTGCTTGTGAGGCAGGCAGAGAAACCACTGAGCTAAATCCCCGGCCCCAAGCAGCATTCTTTGTGCTGTGTTTTCTCCCATGTGGAGACAGCAGTAAGCATGCAGGGAGGGACCCCAAGGCTGGGTCCAGAAAGCATTCCTCACCCGGAGAGGTTGGTGCAGATACGTGTCCCCCATTTAGACAAACCATAGCCAGCTCCCCTTGACCCACACCAGGGATCCAGACACAGTGCCTCATACCTGAGACCAACAACACTTTTGACTTCTTAAGATTTGCATTTTAATGCATAAAAAAGCACAAATACCAGTAAGTCACAGAAGTTCTGAATCCACACAGCACTGGTTCAAGTGTGGCTTAATCCCAACCTACCATTTAGATGACAGAAAAATGTTACTTGGCTGGTCCAACCCCATTTCCTTATCAAAACCTGGGAATAAAGAGAAATTCACTGATACTAAGAAATAAATGAGACATTTCTTGAGAAGAATGGTTGTAAGGTATGTAGGTATTATTAGGTAACCAAAGTAATAATTACTAGTTTTAATGAGTATTGGTGGTGGTAATATTGTAGCATATGAAAATACTGAAGACGGTCCAAAAGATTATCTTCATGATAATTATTTAAGGGCTACCAGATATCAGAGGGGGTGATAAAGTGAAAAACACTATGATTAATATGATCCTTAGGGCAGAATCCAGTCGTGGAGAAAAGGAATGAACTCAGTGCTTTACAATCAAAGAACACAGGAAAAAGAAAGAGAAAACAAGAGATTATGCCAGCCAGTTGTGTGCTTTTAAAAGAAAGACAAAATTAGTAATTATTTAACCCAGTAGATCTAAAATGTGGCAATGGCAGCATGGAATCAACATAAACGTATTTTCCATGATTTCTTCCTCTCAGTCTCTGAATTTGGGGGTGCTCCTTGTACTTGAGTGCCCCTCAGTTCCAGCAAGTCACACTTCGGGTGCTGCCTGGCTGCAGTGGGAACTGGTGCCCACCAGACCGGACAGTGCCCATCCAGTGGCAGCTCTCAAGTTGCTTCTCAGTGTGTTCCTTTTCCTGTTCCTGCTTCCTCTCATTGGCAGAGAGGTGCAGATTCTGCTGAGAGGCTTTTCCAGGCTCTGGACCAGGAAGGGATTCTCACTCCTTAGGACTGTATTGGAGGCCTGGTCAGAGTGCTGATGGTTTAACTGTGTCTGAGGCTGTCTCTCTGCCTCCTATGCCTCCTAAGGGGTCTTGCATCTTTGTTGTGGTCAGGGTCTCCACTTGACAGCTGATCAGCAGATGTTTGCAGACAGGAGGAGGAAACCTCAAAGCAGCTGTATTCATTCCTGTAGGTCCTTGCTAATTTCTTGAGGATAGCTGAGCCTGGACATCTGCCTCACAATACAGATGTGGAAGAATGAGTGCCACTGGCATCAAGGCTGGTGCTGGTGAATCTTTTGCAGCATTCTTCTAGCAGGCGTTTTCAGGCACTCACAGACCCAAGCTGTCTCCCCTTCTGTGGGGAAGTCCTGTGACAGGCTGGCATCAGCAGAGTCACCAGCAAGGCTTGTTCAGAAGGCAAAAGTGACATGCACAGCCCCACTTAATCAGACACAGGATTTGTCCTTCCTGGCCAGCCAAGAGCTCAGAGCAATTTCTTTATTTCAGCTTTTTCTCCTGTTCTGAAATTAATTTTCTCTGAGATAGCCTTGCATATACTCTCCTCCTTTAACTGCCATTTCAGGGACTGGTTCTTCTACCTTGCTTCTCACATCTTGGTTTTTGGAAGTAATTTCTCTAAGATACTTGATAGGTCTATGTCTTCTCAGTACAAATATTTAAAAGTCTAAAACCCATTCTATTAATATGTGTGTACTGTATTAGTGTCTATAACACCATAAGAGTACAGCTGTTAGATACCAATGCATACAGAAATTAAATAATTGCTGGATTTCCAAGAAAATGGCAGAATGGTGAGCAGTAGAGAAACAGTCTCCCCAATAATCTGAATCTAGATGCTGGGAATATAGCAATGTGAGGAAGAGAAGGAGGAGGGAAGTGGATCTCCAGGACCTGGCAAGGATCTAAAGCAAGAATTCGAGCCCACAGTGAGAGCAGAGAGGGACCACAGTGTGGAGGAGAAAATTGGCAAGTGGCACTTTTTCCCTTAGCCCTGGGTCATGGTGTGGGAAGGGCAGCTCAAAGCTGAAGAGGCATGGTGACTACTGGGAACCCCAGAGCCCTCCACAGATCTGGGTTCTATCTGCCACCTCTGTCAACCAGAGACAGCAGAGATACACCCAGAAGTGGACATTTTTTTCTACTTTTCTTCCTTTCTTTCCTTTTTAATTTTATTTTCATTTTCTATTTTTTTCTGTTTATTTTCTGTCTTTCTTGATTGTTTGCTCTTCTTTTTATACTAGTGATAATACTGTTTCTACTTTTTTGGATTTTTGTTTGTTTGTTTTGTTCTGTTCTTGTTTCTATTTCTTTATTCTTTCTTTCCTGGCTTCACCAGTTCCCAAAATTTGTGTAATCTTCCTCTGTCTTCCAGCCTTGCTTCTAATCCCTTTCTCTTCTTCTATTTCTCTATTTTTCCCCTAATCTCTTTTAAATTTTCTTTCCTGAGGGTAAAATCACCACACTGAGGGCATATTTACTGTACACAATTTTCTGGTTTCTTTTACATTTGATTACATAACTACAAATCAATTCATATGCCAAATCAAAGTGGCAAATTAATAGTTCTCACAGTTTGTCATTCTCTAGGCTGTGTTTGATGTTGCTGTTATTACTTTATCCAAGGTGACATAATTGTTCTAATCAGTTATTTTTTTCTTGCATCCCATGACTAAGATTGCCTGAATAAACATATGAAAAAATGTTCAACATCACTGGTCATTTGAGAGATGCAAATGAAAACAATGCTGAGATTCCACCTCACTCCAGAAAGAATGGCTGCTATCATGAAATCAACCAACAACAAATGCTGACAGGGCTGTGGGGAAAGAGGAACACTGCTCCACTGCTGGTGGAAGTGTAGACTAATGCAGCCACTGTGGCAATCAGTATGGAGATACCTCAAAGAACTAGGACTGGAAGTCCCATTTGACACAGCTATTCCCCTGCTGGGTATCTTCCCCAAAGAACTAAAAGAATCATACCACAGTGATATATGTGCACCCACCTTCATAGCAGCACAGTTTGTAACAGCTAAAACTTGGAAACAGCCCAAATGCCCATCAACTAGTGACTGGATCAAAAAAATGTGGGATTTTTAAATAAAATGGAGTACTATTCAGCCATCAAAAATGAGAAATTAGAGACATTTATTGCTAAATGGATGCACATTGAGGTGATACTCTTAAGTGAAATAAACAGGACACACATGGGTAAATACCAAATAGTTTCTCTAGTGTGAAAAACTGAAAGTGTAAATAAGGACTAAAAGGTATAACAGATAATGTGAAATAGAAAGAAAAGGGGCAAAGGGGAGGGGGAAGTGGGAGAGGTAGGAGAAAGGAAAGAAGGGAATGGTATTAATATGAGAAAATGAAAAAAAGGAAAGAAAGTCTTTGTAAATAGGGAGGGATGGAGGGATTGAAGGGAGGGCAGGGGAAGGGGGAAAAATAAGACCCAAGACAGTATGTAAAGTTGCATATCTCCAATGATGAATGTCATTATATCGTAACCTAAAATGTCTCAATAAAAAGATAAACAAAAAGAAAAAGAAATACTGAACCTAGTGGTACCACATTGTCAAAGGCAAAAATGGGACAAATGTTACTGGATTTTATATAAAAACTAAAGTAGGTCATCTCTAAAGGGGTGTGCCAAAGGAGAAATTCATTAAATAATAAAAAAAAGATTGCCTGAGGGTCATAAACAATACAATAGGCCAGTGCCAAAGAATCAGGGGCTACCCAATTAGGCAGGAACTTCTCATCCCCAATAAATTGAAGAGGTACAATCTTGCAACAGAATCAAAATGCAAAAGCTAGATACATCTAGTAAATACTTCTGAGAAGTAGTCATTTCCTAAGGGTTCTTGATACTTGCAATAAAGACATCTATCATAAACACTTTATAAGCATCAAAGCAAGAATTAAACAACAACAAAAAAAAATGAAAATGAGAAGACATGGAAGATGCAACCCCAGGGTTCCAGCTCACCAAAGCAAACTCAGGGGGCAATGAGGTCAAACAATTCTAAAGCCACCCACCTGGACCCTCTAAAGTGATATCAGTGGAAGTATCAAAGTGAATGAATCAGGCTCTAGAAAAAAAATCAAATCAGAAGTAATTTCTCAGATAGCTTCAGAGATGATGGCCAGAATGAAGGGCATGATTAGTGAATCAGAGAAGATACAGTTTTTAAAAAAGTGATGCTTAGAAAAATGATGGAAGCCATGAATCCCCAACACAGGAATGAAATGGAACCCATGAAACATATTCAAACAGTTATCTGAGAGATTAAAAATTGAATTGAAAGTATATGCAGCAGAATAAACCAATGTGAGGACAAAATTTCAGA
This sequence comes from Heterocephalus glaber, assembly GCF_053883595.1. NCBI lineage: Eukaryota > Metazoa > Chordata > Mammalia > Rodentia > Bathyergidae > Heterocephalus > Heterocephalus glaber. Next base: position 256,563 of record NW_028258331.1, on the reverse strand, counting down.
TGTAGAACACAAGATATCCATTAGCAATCATGAAGAGAAATATTTTTTAAAACATAACAGGGACCATGAAAAATCAAGCCAACAGTTGCTAGACGATGTAAGCAAGAATAACATAAGGTTGACTGGATTCAGTGAAAAAGCAAGAGATAACGGAAATGACATAATAAACCTGTTCACAGAAGTAATGGTAGAAAACCTCCCAAGTATGTGAAAAGAATCTGACACACAGATAAGTGAGGAATATTGAATTCAATTAGCCATGATCAAAATAAATCAACAACAAGGCATATAATAGTCAAGATTCCAGAAATTCAACACAAGAACAGAATATTAAAAAGCAGTTAGAGAAAAGAAACAAATTACTTATAAAGGAAAACCCATAAGAATTACAGTAGACTTCTCAACACAAACCTTAAGTCGAGAAGAGCTTGGAGTGAAGTATTTCAAGCCCTAAAAGAAAACAATCTCCAACTCAGATTGATATACCCACAAAACTGTCTTTCAAAACTGATGGAGAAATAAGATACTTCCATGACAAAGAACACCTGAAGAAATTCATGACCACCAAACCAGCAATCCAAAATATTTTGAAGGATATTCTAGAAAGAAATAATGGAGACTACAACTCCATGAACACCAACAGAACAAATCCACCAGGCAAGGCAAGTAATTAAACAGAGGGGAAAGAAAGGGAACAAACAACAAGAAAATAACATGACAAGGATAAGTCAGTACATATCAGTTATAACCATCAATGTCAATGGTCTCAATTCACCAATCAAAAGAAACAGAATGGATCAAGGAACAAGATCCAACAATATGCTTCATACAAGAAACACATTTAACTCAAACAAGAAATTCATATACTGAAAGTCAAAGGACAGAAAACAATACTCCATGTGAGAGAAACCTGGAAAAAAGAAGGGGTAGCTATTCTATTTGGAGACAAAGTGGATCTCAAGCAAAGATTGATCAAGAGAGAAACAGAAGTTCACTACATCCTTGTTAAGGGAACAATTCAATAGGAACAGATTACAATCATAAATATATATGCATCAAATATTGGCACACTGAGTTATATAAAATAAATATTAATGGAAATGAAAAATCAAATAAGCCCTTGGGCCACAGATGTAGCTCAGTGGTTTTGCTGCCTGCTGTGCAAGTGCAGGGACCCAAGTTTGATCCCCAGTACCAAAAAAAAAAAAAAAAATCAAATAAGCCCTAATACAATTGTAATGGGGGACCTCAATACCCCACTGTCACAGACAGATCAACTAGACAAAATATCAACAAAGCAGTGTCAGAGTTGAACAAAATTTGAGAACAAATGAACTTAGTAGACCTCTACAGAGTGTGGCACCCTACAACATCAGAATACACATCATTCTCAGCTGCACATGGGATATTCTCCAAAATAGACCACATACAAGCTCATAGAACATGCTTAAATGCAAATAAACTGAAATTATCCCATATTATCAGACAGTAGTGCAATGAAACTGGAAATCAATGGCAAAATAAACTACAAAAACTCCATAAACACATGGAAATGGAAAAACACCCTCCTTAACACCCAATGGATCACTGGGGAAATTAAAGAAGAAATCAGACAGTTTCTGCAATTAAATGACAGTGCCAATACAACATACCTTGACTTAGGGATGCAATGAAAACAGTCCTACTAAGGAAATTTATAGAACTAAATCCCCACTTCAGAAAAACAGAATGAGCTCAAATAACCTAATATTGAACCTCAAGCTTCTAGAAAAAGAAGAGCAAGTCAAGCTGAAAGCTAATACAAGGGAGGAAATTAAAAAGAATAGAACAGAAATTAATGCTAAGAAAACAATATAAAGAATCAATGAACTGGATAATTGGTTCTTTTTTAAGATTAAGAAAATGTTACAAACCCTTAGCCAAACTTATCAAACAAAGGTAAGAAAAGACTCAAATCCATGCAATTAGGAATGAAAAGGGTGAAATTACAGTGAATACTACAGAAATCCAGATCATCAGTAGCTACTTTGAGAACTTGTACTCAAATAAGTTGGATAACGGAATGGACAGATTCCTAGATAAATATGAATTACCAAAACTTAATCAAAAAGATATAAAGATTCTAAGTAACTCAGTATCAGTCAAGAAATTGATGATGTAATTAAAAACCTACCAACAAAGAAAAGCCCATGTCCTCATGGATTCACTGCTTAAATCTACAAAAAATTTAGACAAGACCCAATGCTGCTACTTCTCAAACTCTTCAATGAAATTGAAAAGAAAGTAATACTCCCAAACTCATTCCTGGAAAAGTAAGCATTATCCTAATCTCGAAATCAGAGCAGGGTTCAACTAAAAAAGAGAATGACTGGCCAATCTTCCTAATGAACATAGATGCAAAAATCCTCAGTAAGATACTGGCAGAGTGCAGCAAATCATCAAGAAGATTATACACCATGACCAAGTAGGATTGAATCCAGGGATGCAGGGGTGGTTCAACATATGGAAATCAATAAATGTAATATACAATATTAATGGAGCCAAGTACATAAACTATATGATCTTCTCAATAGATGCAGAGAAAATATTTGACAAAGTCCAACACCCATTCACATGATAAAATTCTTACAAAAATTGAAATAGATTACCTTAACCAAATCTGATAAAAGCATTCTATGACAAACCAACAGCCTACCTCATACTAAATGGACAAAAACTGAAAGTGTTCACTCTAAAATCAGGAACAAGACAAGGATGTCCACTATCACCATTCCTATTCAATATAGTTCTGGAACATTAGCTGGAGGAATTAGACAAGAGACAGAAATAAAATAAACAAGGACAGGAAAGGGAGAAGGTATCATTATTTGGGGATGACATGATACTACATAGAAGACACTGGAAAATCCACCAAAAGACTTCAAGATTTAATAACCAAGTTCAGTAGCATAGCTAGATATAAAGCCAACCCTCAAAAATCAACAGCATTTCTGTACACAAATAACAAACTCATTGAAAGAGAAATTAGGGAAACAAAACCTTTCACAATAGCAACCCAAAGTATGAAATACCTTGGGATCCATGTAATGAAGGAAGTACAAAACCTTTAATTAAAAACTACAGTACTCGGAAAAAGATCAAAGGAGATATCAGAGAATGGAAAGATATCCCTTGCTCTTGGGGAGGAAGAACCAACATAGTGAAAATGGCCATACTCCCAAAACTGTTTTATAGATTTAATGTAATTCCAAACAAAATACCAATAGCATACCTCACAGAATTAGAGAAAATAATCCTAAAATACATTAGGAACTGGAAGAGGCCTAGGATAGCAAAAACGATCCTGGGCAACAAAGGCAAGGACAGAGGCATCACAATCCCTGACCAGAAATTATACTACAAAGCTATTGTGATAAAAACAGCATGATACTGGGTGTGCGTGGGGGTGTCAGTGGAACAGACGACAAGATGCAGAAACAACTCCAAACATATTCAGTCACCTTATTTTTGACAAAGGGGCCAAACAACTTCATTGGAAGAAAGATAGCCTCCACTTCAATAAATGGTGCTGGGAAAACTGGCTTTCCACATGCCTCAAGACTAAAACTAGACCCATATCTCTCATCAAACACTAAACTAAAATGAAAATAAATCAAAGATATAAATATTAAAATAGAAACAATTTACTCTAAATGAGATTAGGTAGAACTCTTGAAGACATAGGTGTAGAGAAAGCCTTCACGAAGAAAACCCTTATTGCACAGGAAATATCATAAAAAAATCAACTGGGATCTCATCTTATTAAAAAGCTTATCAGTGTAGACGTCTTTTACTTCCTTCGTTAGATTGATTCCTAGATATTTCATTTTTTTAGATGCTATTGTAAAAGGAATTATTTCCTGAATTTCTCTCAATGGGTCTGCTATTTGTGTATAAGAAGGCTATTGTTTTTTTGAGTGTTTACCTTGTATCCAGCTACTCTATTGAATCTGTCAATTAGGTCTAGCAGACTTTTGACTGAGTTTTTTGGATCTTCTATGTAAAGTATCATATCATCAGCAAATAATGACAGTTTCACTTCTTCCTTTCCTATCTCTATTCCTTTTATTTCTGTCTCTTTTCTAATTGCTATGGCTAATGTTTCCAGAACAATATTGAACAGGAATGGTGATAGTGGGCATCCTTGTCTTGTTCCTGATTTTCACATGAAAGGTTTTAGTTTTTGACCATTTAGTATGATGTTGGCTGTTGGGTTTTCATAGATAGCCATAATCAGGTTGAGAAAAAGCCCTTCTCTTCCAACTTTCTGTAAGATCTTTTTCATGAAAGGGTGTTGGATTTTGTTGAATGCCTTTTCTGTGTCTATTGAGATGATCATATGGTTTTTGTCCTTGACTCTATTAATATAGTGTATTACATTTATAGATTTACAGATGTTGACCCATCCTTGCATCCTTGGGATAAATCTGACTTGGTCAGGGTGTATGATCTTCTTGATGACCCTCTGCATTCTGTTTGCCAATATCTTATTGAGAATTTTTGCATCTACATTCATTAGGAAGATAGGTCTGTAGCTCTCTTTTTGGGTTGGATCTTTCCCTGGTTTTGGAATTAAAGTAACACTTGCTTCCAGGAATGAATTTGGAAGCCGTGCTTCCCTTTCAATTTCCTTGATGAGTTTAAAGAGTAATGGTTTTAGCTCTTCTTTTAATGTCTTGTAGAATTAAGCAGTGAAGCCATCAGGACCTGGGCTTTTCTTTGTTGGTTAAGTTTTTTATTACATTTTCAATTTCACTCATTGTTATTGGGGTGTTTAGAATTTCTATATCTTCTTCATTTAATTTTGGCAATTTGTATGTATCTAGGAATCTGTTCATTTTTTCTGTGTTTTCCATTTTATTAGAGTACAGGTTCTCAAGACAGGTATTGATGATTCTCTGAATTTCTGCTGGATTTGTTGTGGCTTCACCTTTTTCATTCTTAATTGCATGGATTTGAGCCTTTTCTTTCCTCTTTTTGATAAGGTTGGCTAAAGGTGCATCGATTTTATTTATTCTTCCAAAAAAACAACTCTTTGATTCATTGATTTCTTTTGTATCTGAAAACTACAGCTCTCTGAAAACGGAGATTGAAGAGGATATAAGAATATGGAAAGATGTCCCTTGTTCCTGGGTAGGAAGAACAAATATAGTGAAAATAGCCATACTTCCAAAACAACTATATAGATTCAATGCAATGCCAATTGAAATTCCAACAATATACTTCACAGAAGAGAAAACAATGCAAAAATACATTTGGAAGCAGAAGAAACCTAGAATAGCAAAGGCAATTCTAGGCAACAGAGACATGTCTGGGGGTATCACAATCTCCAACTTAAAACTATACTACAAAGGTACTGTGATAAAAAACAGCATGGTACTGGCAAAGAAACAGACCCAAATATCAGTAGAATAGATTAGAAGATGCAGAAACAACTCCAGACATACTTAGCCACCTCATCTTTGACAAAGGAGCCAACCACCCTCATTGGAGGAAAGATAGTCTATTTAATAAATGGTGTTGGAAAAACTGGATTTCAACCTGCAAAAGATTAAAACTAGACAAATACCTATCACCATGCACTAAACTAAGATCAAAGTGGATTAAAGATCTAAATATAAAGACAGAAACACTAAACTTGCTGGAAGATAAGTTACGTAGAACTCTTGATGACATTAGCATAGGAAAAGACTTTATGAACCAATCTTCAGCAGCACGGGAGCTAGCACAAAGAATCAACAACTGGGATCTCATCATATTAAAAAGCTTCTGCACTGCAAGAGAAATTACCAACAGAGCTAAGAGACAACCTACAATGTGGGAAGTAATATTTAGTAGCTGTACCTCAGACAAAGGTCTACTATCAAGAATTTACAAAGAACTGAAAAAAATCAGACCCCCCAAATTTAAAGACCCAATTCAAAAATGGGCATCCAAAATGAAAAGACATTTCTCAGACAAAGAAGTAAAAACAGCAAATAAATATATGAAAAAATGTTCACCATCACTGGTCATTTGAGAGATGCACATGAAAACAACACTGATATTCCACCTCATCACACAGAGATTGGCTGCTATCAAGAAATTAACAAATAACAAATACTGGCAGGGGTGTGGAGAGAAAGGAACACTTCTCCATTGTTGGTGGGAATGCAGATTGGTGCAACCACTGTGGAAATCAGTATGGAGACACCTCAAAGAACTAGGGCTACAGGTTCCATTTGACCCAGCTATTCCCCTACTGGGAATCTTCCCCAAAGAATTAAAAGAATCATACCACAGAGATATATGTGCACCTATGTTTATAGCGGCACAGTTTGTAATAGCTAAAACTTGGAAACAGCCCAAGTGCCCATTGACTGCAAACTGGATAAAGATGTGTTTTTTCCATAAAATGGAGTACTACTCAACTATAAAGCATGAGAAACTAGAGACATTTATCACTAAATGGATGCATATTGAAGCCATACTCTTAAGTGAAATAAATAAGCCACACATCTGTAAATACCAAATAGTTTCTCTAGTGTGAGAAATTGCAAGTGTAAATAAGGATGAAAATGAATTTGAAATAAGAAAAGGTCCAAGGGTTAGGCGATGGTGGGAAGGGAAGGAAAGGGAAGAGGGGAAAGGAAAAATTATGAGAAATAAAAACAATGGAATCAAACTCGCTGTAAATAGGGAAGGGTGGAGGGGGTAAAGGGTACACACATAATTGGAGAAGGAATAAAAACTAAGATACATCATGTTCTGGTACAAACACCCAATGATAAATGTAAATGTATTTTATACCTAAAATGTACCAATAAATATATATAAATAATAATAAAAAAAGCTTTTGCACAGCAAAAGAAATCAATAAAAGTGTTTAATGGAAACCACTAAAAGAGACAACCCACAGAGAGGGAAAATATTTTTTCAGCTATTCCTCAAAGAACTAATATCTAGAATATATAAAGAACTCAAAACAATCATAGCCTCCAAATTTAAAGAGTCAATCCTAAAATGGGCATCTGAAATGAATAGACACTTCTCAGATGAAGTAGAAATGGCCAATCAATCTATGAAAAAACATTCAACATCACTGGTCATTACAGAGATGAAAATTAAAATACCATTAAGAATCCACCCCACTCTAGAAAGAATGTCTATTATCAAGAAATAAGGCAACAACTAATGCTGGAGAGATTGTGGAGGAAAAAGAAGTCTTTTCCACTGTTGGTGGGAGTATAGACTGGTGCAACCACTGTAGAAATAAGTGTAAACTGGTGCCACCATTGTAGAAATCAGTGGAAATCAGGTTCCTCAAGAAACTAAAACTAGAGGTTCCATTTGATGCAACTATGCCCCTTTTTGGTATCTTCTTGAAAGAATTAAAAGCATCAAACCACAGTGATAAATGCACACCAATATTTGTAGCAGAACAGTTTAAACAGCTAAATCTTGCAAACACCCTAAATGCCCATCAACTGATGAGTGGATAAAGAAGATATGTTTTGCTTACACGATAGAGTACTACTTGCCATAAAGAAGGATAAATTCAGTCCCACTGCTCCCAGCCCAGAGGTAGGGGCTTCTGAGCCAGTGCTCATCCTGCCACTCCTGGCTCAAAGGTAGGGGCTTTTGAACCACTGTCCCACTATTCCTGGTCCAGAGGAAGGGGATTCTGGGCCACCATCCAGCCCCCGCTCCCGGCCCAGAGGAAGGGGCTTCCTGGCCACCATCCTTCCTACCACTCTTGGCCAAGAGGAAAGGGCTTTTGGGCTGCCATACATCCCACCACTTCTGGCCAAGAGGAAGGGGCTTCAAGGCCACCATCCCTCCTGCAGCTCCTGACCCCTGTCCCAACTTTCCCAGCTCAGAGGAGGTGAGCCCAGCAGACGCCAAGAGCACACCACCCCCTGCCCTGGGTCAAAATGAGAAGACACATAAATATGTCTCAAAACCACACTTCCAGATCACCTAGAGCAACCTCAAAGGGAAATGAGATGAAATACTCTGATATTCAACCACCTGGACCAACTGAACTGGCAACAAAAATATATCTGGAAAAAATAAAATCAGAAATAATTTCTCAGATAACAGGAAAGATTGTGCTCCTAGTGCAAGACATGATTAATATAGAGAGGAGCTGAGGAACATGATGGAATCCCAACGCAGGAAACAAATGGAATCCAGAAAACAGATGACAATAGATTTCCAGGAGATAAAATAAACTCCACTGAAAGTCTACACAGGAGAATGAGCCAATGTGAGGACAGAATTTCAGACACAGAAGATAAGATTGCAATTAATAACCAGGAAAAGAAAAATTGCCTCAAAAGTATAAGGGAGCATGAGAAATCAATGCAACAGCTGCTAGATGATGCAAAGAATAACATAAGACTGATTGGAGTCAAAGAAGAAACAGGAGAGAGTGCAGATGACATAAAAAAAAAAAAAAACCTCTTCACAGAAGTAATGGCAGAAAACTTCCCAAGGAGGGGAAAAGAACGTGACATACATATAAGTGAGGCATATAGGACTCCAAATAGCCTTGATCAAAAAAAATCTACACATAGGCATATAATTGTTAAGATTCCAGAAACTCAACAGAACAACAAAGTCTACAAGCAGTTGGAGAAAAGAGACAAATCATATACAAAGGAAAGCCCATCAGAATCATAGCAGACTTCTCAACACAAACCATCAAGGCAAGAAGAGCTTGGAGTGATATATTCCAAGCCCTAAAAGAAAGCAGCCTCCAACCCAGATTGATGTACCCTGCAAAACTATCTTTCAAAATTGATGGAGAAATAAGATATTTTCATGACAAAGAGCACCTTAGGAACTTCCTGAATACCAAACCAGCACTCCAAAGAATTTTACGCAATATCCTAGGAACAGACATTGAGGATCACAACCCCAGGAGGCACAGAAGAATGAACCCATCTGGCACGACAAGAAATTAAATGGAAAAGGGGAGAACCCACCAAAAAATAAGTCATGGCAATGATAATTCAATGTTTCAGTTATAACCATCAATGTTAATGGTCTCAATTCATCAATCAAAAGAAACAGACTGGCAGAATGGGTCAAGAAGCAAAATCCAACCATATGCTAACTATAGATCTCATTATTACAGAAGCAGCACAGGTCAATCACAGTTAAAGAACAGGGGAGATGAAATCCGACAGTAACAGATTCACTCAGCACTGAGGGACATGGTCTGTGATCTCAAACCTCTTCAGGGACTCTGCGGGGCACAACCAGGACCTCCCGCCCAAGTTCTCCGTGGAGCTCTTCACCAGGGCTGAAGCAACGCCTGCACGCTCAAGTGGCGATCATTAAACACCTTGTGAAAGCTCTGGGCACAGATTCCCCAATTTAAGGCCCGACACCCGTGAGTTGTCATCATAAAGCTGAAAAACCGCGCCAGTTCTCCGAAGGTACTGCCTTCCCGGGCCGGCCCCTTTCCCCCATTGGCCTACGGCCCGTCCATCAAAAGGCCCCTCCCCTGGCTTCCACAAGCTCCCCTCCCTCAGGCAGCCCCTCAGAATCACCTACCTCCGGGTCTGACCTTCCTCTACCCGGTTTTCTGGGTCCTCAGTTCTGCTACCGTGAAGCGCTCCGCTCACCTTGTCCCCCCAGGGAAGGACTGCTGCATTAGGTCCAGACTGGAGAGACAGCCTGGAGGCCGCAGGCTGAATTGAAATCCCGCGGTTCCTCAGCGTTACCTCTGAAAGGCGCGCAACACGTCACCACGCCCCTCAGCACTGCGCCTGCGCACTCGGAACACCTGGGAGGCACGGCGGCTGGGAAGGGGAGGGCTTGCTTTTGCTTGCCTTGAGCCACTGCGCAAGCACAGTGCTTTCCGGGCTTTGCTTTATGGGCGCAAGTTGTTGAACTCCGCAGTCCCAAAGAACCTGTGATCCGAATCTCTGATCACAACCCTGGGCTTAGCATGGTCCTCCTGGGACTATCCCAGCTGTGCAAGGTGTTTGATTGACCCTCCGCCCCCTGCGCCAAATGTGTGAGGCATTCAACAGTTGTTTGCCTTGATCAAGTTACTACTAAAGAGCAAAGGTTGATTTTAGTATACTGAGTGCTTCATATGTTTGCCCAATTTTCTGGAACTGGTTACTTCACTGGTTGTTCTGAAAGCTAAAATGCTGTCCTGTTCTGTAGTTTGCACTGATGTTATCTGTGGATACCTGCATTTCAAGTTCTTTGCCTCAAATTCTTCCCTGTTTCATACCTCTCTGCTAACCTGGATAGTGGTGGGGAAAAGTTTCCTTGGCTGCCAGTCTTAGCTTCACTTTCTTTTACTGAAATGCCCTGATGCTTAGTGTCAATCATCACATTTGTGGAAACTGCCCTGCTTAAAAAGAAAGTTTATTACCATATTTGGTATAGTTAACTAATAGATTTGTCTAGCAGTGGGCTTATATATGTTTCCACTTTCAAAGAAAAAAAAATCTTAGGAAAAGAAAATGGATTTTCCTAAGAAATATATGGTTCACAATCTATGGTAACTGGCCAAATTTCCCTACAGGACTGTCTCCATCTGAATGGGATTATTTCAGTCACTGGAAAGTGACACACAGCTTCCATGAATTGGTGGTAGTAGAAACATCTGACTTTCATTCTTTCCCCCCAAGTTGGAGGAGCTTGGGGGATTGGCCAGCAGCAGATTGGCCTTCCCCAGGCTCCCCTTTGGTCCCCCATGCACCCCAATTGACTAGGACAATTGCTGCAGTGTCCTCTCTGGCTATCGAGTCCCCATTCTCTACTCCCGACATGAGTTGGGAGTGCAGCCAGACAGGCCGCATGGTATCCCTTTCCCACAGGTCTGTATATAAATGTGTATAAAACAAGAACTAGATACATAGATACATGATTCATATTAATAAAGGATTTTTAAAGAAGGATACATGGAAATGTTCATACTATCATGGTTAGGAAAAATCACTATTACACACTAACAAGTTCTCCCCTGAATTAAAATAAAATTTAGCACTTTGCAATCTTAAATTAAAGAATATTTGTTATTACATATGACCAGCCATTTCTGGAATACCAAAAGCCTTATATGAGGGAAATTCTTCCAAAATACCCTCTGGGATATTGCAAAAATAAATTTGAGAAACACGAATACACAAGTAGCTATCAGAGAATAGTATTATTTTAACGGCAAATGGTAAACACCGAAAGGCAACCATGAAGGGAGAATGTAAAATTTAATAAGTCAATGGACCTTGTCAGGATAATTCTTCAAAGAAGCAGGCAGCTGCCTTTTGTCCTTCTACAGTTTATATAGGATTTTCAAGCAGCAACTAAGTACAGAAGCAGAGCAAGCAGTTGATTGGTTACATATGATATCATTATTACTGATTGGTCTATAGCAAGTTCAAACTTGGGTTAGAAAACATTAGTTCAGGGTAAGGTTGACTAGAGAAAGGAGACACATATTTGGAATATGCAACAGTTCAGGGCAGGGTCTGTCAAAAAGGAATAGATAAGGGAGACATGTGCTTGGAGTGGGCATCAGGTCAGGGCAGGGTCTGCCAAGGAGGAATTTGCTTGGGCTGAAAAAATAAAACTGCTCATGACCAACATTATCCTAGACTGGTGTTCCACCTGTCTGTCAACTTTTTTATTTTTCTGTCTCATTATCACCACATTAAAATTATGGTGATTCTTCAAAAGAAATAATGAAATGCTTTAGGGAATTCAGGAACATTGATCTATACATAAAGGTTAGTGTGTTAAAATTCATAAAAGTAGTTGAGAATTTCAAGGGGAGAACAAAAAGGAAGTAATAGAATCAAAATTGAGCACAAATAATGATATTGGTTGTAAAATCAATAAAACAAAAATCTAGAATGAAGTTCTAATTGAAAAATATGATAATTACAGATAGTTACAGGTGTAAGACTGTTAGAGAAAGAAGTAATAATCTTTTATTTATTAAAGTAAATCACATACTGTGATCAAATATAAGACTGGAAAATGGTGCAGATTTGCCTCAGGTGTTTGATATATTTTAGTAAAAGAATATTTTAACTTCAGATGCTACCATGAAGTGTGACAACTCATCATTACACCTAAATGTTACAGCTATCCAAACGTCTCCAGAGGCAAAGAAACCAAATGGCACTTGAGAGATGGATAGAACCAAGCTTTATTATGCCTGCAGGCCCAGAGGAATTCACACTTTGAAGTCTGAGCCCCAAGTAGAAATGGAAGTTATCTTATATAGATGACTTCTATATGGAGAGGTGTTGGGGTTGTGCATCAGGTAACCATGTTCACAGAAGAAGAAGGGCAGAGTTAACAAAACATCTTGGAACATCTGGTAGGAACGTCTTGTAAATTGGACAGTTACATTGGCAGATAAGACACCTGAATAGTTATTTTCAGTGTAGGTAACTTTAACAAAACAGCTTATGATTCCTGGCAAAATTGGTGTGGAGTGCTTGGAAACAGACAAAGGGGTGCCATAGTTATGTTGTGTATTATTTCCTTATCAAAGAAGGCTTTTTTTTCTTACAGAATGTGTTTTACCTTTGAACTCAGTAAAAGAATTCCTATGTGGTTTTAACAAAATAATGTAGCACTTAGGGACAAAGATGCAGCCTAGCAGCCCTGGACTGGAGGCCAAGATGGAGAAGACCTCCACAGCCACCATGACCTTCCCCTTGGTGCTGTGGTACACAAGGAGGAAGGTGACCCACACACTGCAGACCACCAGCATGGTGAATCCCATGTCTTTTTATCCCTTATATTTTATCCAGACAACTTAGGGTGGGTAGCACTCATACACTTAATCTTTGTTCCCTTGAGCCTAGCATTTCAACAGGAATCAATCCCAGTGTCACACACTCTGGATCCAGCCACTTCTGAAAATCCCACCTATGACTGTATGAGGCTTTGGGTGGACATCTAGACACAAGCTATAGCATGAAGTATCTTCATCTCTACTCTAACCCTGTTGTAGGTTTCAGCTTCCTGGGATTTGCTTTCCTACTTGTGCTGCCTTGATCTGATTTAGGAAAGTTGGGAGATCAGATTAGATTAGATAAGAGATCCAATTTGACTCAGCTATTCCTTTTCTGAGTATCTTCCCTCAAGAATTAAAAGCATAATACCACAGTGTTTATAGCAGTACAATTTGTAATAGCTAAATCTTGGAAGCAGCTCAAATGCCCATCAACTGTTGACTGGATAAAAACAGATTTTTTTAATAAACCAGAGTACTACTCAGCCATAAAGAATAATAAACTCAAGACATTTATAGCTAAATAGATTGAGCTTGATGTCATACCCTGAGGTGAAATACATGCTAAAATACCAAATTGTTTCTCTGGTATGAGAAACTTAAAGTGTAAATGAGGACCAAAATGTATAATTGATATTGTGAAATAGGAAGAAAATGCTCAGAGGGGAAGGGAAACTGGGAGAGGGGTGGCATGAGGGAATGGAAAGAAGAGGAAAAGATGAAAAAAGAAGGAGAAAACAGAAGCAAAGCTTTTGTAAATAGGGAGGTGTGAAGGGGTGCAAGGGAGGGACAGGGAATAGGAAAAAAACAAGGTAATATCATGTACAGGTAAAAATTCCCAATGATGAATGAGATCATAATATTTACCCAAAATATACCAATAAACTTAATGAATTAAAAAGTCCTGACCACTGTGTGGTAAAGGGTTTGATAGTTGTGTGAAAATACCTGTACTCTGTAAATGCATGATAGCTTGAACTCATGAACTCATTAGGAATTTTCAAAATGAAATGGTAAATAAAGAGCTTCTATTTTGGAAATTTTTTGCTTATTTTTAATATTGTAAGTGTTATTGCATTTAGATGTTTTTACTCTGTTTTCTAGGGTAGATCAGTAAGTGGTTGAAATCATTTCAGAAATCATCTCTCATTGTGCTTTCTGTTTCCCATTGCCTACGCACTCTCCTCTGTAGATTTAGGTTCATTCCTTATTGCTAAATTCTAATGAGCCAGTTTTCTTTTTAATATATTCTGTACTGGATGCTGGGTTATTTATCATGCATTCGATGTGTATAGTTTATCTCATTCAGGATGTCTTTGGTTTCCGTTATTTTAAAATTTGATTTACCATATTTATTCTTGATTTTCCAAAGCTTTGTATTTTGCCACTGGTTTCTCTTATTACATAGAAATCTCAGAGATTCTTTGCTACTTTGTGGAGCTGAAATATACTTCATGTAAACTCATCTTGAAAATAATCTAGTTTCTGCTTCATAGTTTGTGGATTTATGTACCCACATTGATCAATTGTGTTTATTATTATTACTTTTTCTCATAAGCCTTGAAGTTTATTTTGCTCTTTTGATTTTTTTTTTTTTTTGGTACCAGGGATCAAACTTGGGTCCTTGCACTTGTGCAGCAGGCAGTGAAACCACTGAGCTAAATCCCTGGTCCATTTTTGCTCTTTTGAGTTAATGGATTTTTTCCTTCCTCTGATAACTGTTCTTTTATCTACCACTTTTGTGCCAACTTCATCCAGGCTCAGTAAATCCTATCATAGAACTGGAACATGTGTAACTGCTCAGAATAATTTTTAAATGCTAAACCTGGTCTAGAGTAACTTAGGCTCCTTCTCAAAATTTCCACTGTTACAGCACATCACACATTCATCTGTAAACTCTTCTGTTAGTTTGCTTGATGCAGAATCCAGCACTAAGAACAAACTTCTACCTAGGAAAGTGGAATAAGGAGAATTGTAAATGCCAATTAGGAAATGTGAAAAGCAGACATCAGTTGCATTCAAAAACCTCCTGAGTTTGCATTAATTTGAAAAGGTCTCATTCATGTGTTTAATAGTACGTGTTTGCCGTACATAATAGTCACATTCATCATGAGGAATTTGTACATGTGGATTACACATCTTAATTCTTTCTTCTGTTGCCTTCCATTCCTCCCTCCACACTTCCTTCTTCTCCTCATTTGGAAATGCTTTATTTCCAGTTTTTCCCTTCAACTGTTTTTCCCTTTAAATTTTTTATTCCTACCTTCCTTTTCTCCTCCTTTTTCATCTATTGTTCTGTTTCCCATTTGAATATATTTTTTGCTACTTTCCAATAGCTATCCCCTATTTTAAACATTGGTATGGAAGAAGAATTTGGATCTTATATCAATTTCCTGGACAGGATTTTACACAGGTTAGAACACAGAGCATCTCATAATTTCAAAAATAGCAGGGGTTCCACATACTAATTTATCTGAACTTTCAAGCACTCCAAACACCTTGTTAGCTACTGTTACTTCAAAACTGCATTCTGGAGAGCCAAGGACATCACCCTGTATGAGCAAATTTTGGGGATAACAACTATTATGGAGGAGGGAGGGAATAATGCTCTATGATCTGCACGTGTTGTCTGCCTTTTGTGTTACATGAGCACTGCCATCTCTACCTGGATTCCTTTTCAGCCATTCCTAAGGCTGTTTTAACAAAATGTGGAAAAATTGGTGGCTTGATGCGACAGAATTATATTTTCTCTGAAGAGTGCACTCTAAGAGTTTGAAATCAAGTTTTCTCTAGGACCTGCCTATTTTTAGCTTAGTAAACTGACCACTAGTCCTTGAATGCAGCTACGTCTGTCTGATCTCTGTCCTTGCTGTCATCGATTTTTTTCCTCTTCTAATTAACACACCATTCAGACTGATCTAGGCCTGCTCTGATGGCTTTAATATAGCGACATCAGTTAACACTATTTCCAAATAAGATTGCATCCATAATTTGGCCTGTTTTGGGTCTCAAGATATATTTTGGAGACACATTATTGCTTTCATAAAAAGTGTGTTTGGAAATTAGAAAAATGAGTTTGATTATGAGAGGATATAAACTTGTGTGGTGTTCTCTGAATCTACAAAGGCTGTCGTGTGTGTAAGTGCAGTGTGTACATCTTTCCATGTGCAATTAAAAACATGTGTAACCTCCTTTGGGGATCAGTACTTCAGATCACATCTGGGACTCACACATGAGAAGTGCATTGCCATGCAAATACATCTCCCAGATCTTCAATTTGTTTTATATTTGAAGAATTTTTAGCTTAATTATATGTATACAATTAATCAAATGGAATCAATGCATTATCTTAATATTTACTGAATGCCAAAATTATTATGTGAATTTTATACTTTTCTCTCTCTCTCTCTTTCTTTCTTTCTTTCTTCGTTCTTTCTTTCTTCCTTCCTTCTTTCTTCTTTCTTTCTTTCTTTCTTTCTTTCTTTCTTTCTTTCTTTCTTTCTTTCTTTCTTTCTTTCTTTCTTTCTTTCTCTCCTTCTTTCTCTTTCTGTTTTTGAACCAGGATCTCTCTAAGTTGTCCAGGCTGGCCTTAAGTTTATTATGTAGCCCAGACTCCCCTTCAACCCACAATGACTTTCATGCCTCATCCTCCTAAGTTCTGGGATGACAGGCATGCACCACCACATCCAGTGTATACATTTTTCTTTTATACAAAATTTTGCAGTATTCACTAAAAGCACAACTTTGTTTGCAATAGTCGCATTACCAAAAAGGCCACTAACTACGTATTTGAAAAATATATATTTTTAATTAATAAATATTTCAAAACCAGCTTTAATTTTTAAGAAATAAAGGGAATAAACAGAGCACTTTCTTTCCCCTAATTTATCCCACAATCTCATTACATCTATAATTTATTTGTAGCAATCCATAAACATATTTATACCATTATATTAATAAAATCAATAGTTTTGGATTAAATTTTCATTGTATTTTATTCATGTTTCAACAAATGTAAAATAGCATTTGTCCAGCATTAGAGCATAGCATGGTTTCACTGCCCTGATAGTCCTTTGAAGTATAGACCAAAAATGCCAATCTGTGGGACATGCATTCTCAATATTTTGGTTAATAGGAAATGAGGAAGTGTTCCCCAAATTTCTCTTTCTTGGAAATATGTTAGAAGAGAGAGGAATTTCCCTCTTAGTCTCTGTTTTCAGAAAATCATAAATAATGCACATCACACATATAGACTGCAGTGTGTAGTTCTAGAAATGAGTCTTGAGTTAAAAGAACCTAAGAGTAGAGAGGGAATTTTATCCTTGCAATTCAGAGGTTGTCATGTGATTTTCTCACTGGCATTGAGCTACTGATTTGCAGTTCCTCAATTCAGTGTAATTAGTGGCTCTCCCAAGGTCAAACACATGTAGCTATCTGTGTTTCAGTGCCTGTGACTGAGATGTGGACATGCATAGAGTATACAGGGAAAGTTGTCAGACTCAACTCGACCCTGGGTACATGAGGCTGCACCTACCTATGTTGAACTTTTGAGGGACAGCATGGTGTTCAAGTGTTCTCTACACACCTGAATACTTTGAGGCCCTTTCACAAATAACCATCCATTGAATCCTCCATTGCAATCCTTGTCATCATTCCAGATGGCATTCATGCAAATAGATTATGGACATAGGCTTGAGACAAAATCTGCCTGAGAGAAGGTGGCTTCTTTGGGCATTCTGTCAGGTTTATAAAATCCTGGTCCATCGAAGTTGAAAGGCCAATCATGAAAGATGTTTTCTAATACAATTGTTTTATAATACAATTTACAGTTTTAAAACCTATGTAAAATTTTTTTTTAAATTTTATTTTATTGGTACATTTTAGGTATACAATATACTGACATTAATCATTGAAAAATTGCACCTTTACATATTCTCTCTTGGTTCTTATTTTTCTCCCTTCATCTACCCTCCCTTCAACCACTCCATCCCACCCTATTTACAAAGACTTTGTCTCTAATTTTTCATTTTGTCTTATTACTTCCATTCCCTTCTTTTCTTTCCCCTACCCTTCCCACTTCCTCTTCCCCTTTGCTCCTTTTCTTCTTATTTCACATTATCTATTATACCTTTTAGTCCTTATTTACACTTTCAGTTTTTCACACTATAGACACTATTTGGTATTTACACATGTGTGTCCTATTGATTTCACTTAAGAGTGTCACCTCAATGTGCATCCATTTAGACATAAATGTCTCTAACTTCTCATTTTTTATGAGTGAGTAGTATTCCATTTTATTTAAGAAAACCTCACATTTTCTTTATCCAGTCTCCAGTTGATGGGCAATTCGGGTGCTCCCGAGTTTTAGCTAGTACAACTTGTGCAGCTATGAACATAGGTGCACATATATATCACTGTGGTATGATTCTTTAAATTCTTTGAGGGAGACACCCAGCAGGGTAATAGCTGGGTCAAATGGAACTGCCAATCCTCATTCTTTGAGGTGTCTCCATACTGATTTCCACAGTGCTTGCACCAGTCTACACTCCCACCAGCATTGGAGCAGTGTTCCTCTTTTGCCACATCCCCACCAGTAAATGTTATTGGTTGATTTCATGATAGCAGCCATTTTTTCTGGGGTAAGGTGGAAGCTCAGTATTGTTTTCATTTCCATCTCTCAAATGGCCAGTGATGTCGAACATTTTTTCATACACTCATTTGCTATTTCTATTTCTTTGTCTGGGAAATATCTGATCATTTCAGATGCCCATTTTTGGATTGGGTCTTTAAATTTGAAAGGTCTGATTTTTTTGTGTTCTTTGTAGATTTGAGATAGTAAACCTTTGTCTGAGCAACAGCAAGTGAAAATTTTTTCCCAAATTGTGGGTTGTCTCTTCACACTGTTGGTTGTTTCTCTCACTAGGCAGAAGGTTTTTGATATGAAGAGATCCCCCTTCTTGATTATTTGTGCTAGTACATGGGCAACTGAGGTTTTGTTCATATAATCTTTTCTTACACCAATGTGTTCAAGAATTCTACCTAACCTCTGTTCCAGCCAGCTCAGCATTTATATTTTAATATTTAGATCTTTAATCCATTTTGATTTTAGTTTAGCACATGGTGAGAGATAGAGGTCTAGTTTTAATCTTTGACAAGTTGAAACCCAATTTTTCCAGCACTATTTATTAAAGAGACTATCTTTCCTCCAGTGAGGGTATTTGGCCCCTTTGTTGAAGATGAGGTGGCTGAGTGTGTCTCCAGTTGTTTTTGCATCTTCTAATGTGTTCCACTGGTCCTCAGGTCTGTTTCTTTGCCATTACCATGCTGTTTTTATCACAGTAGCTTTGTAGTATAGTTTCAAGTTGGGGGTTGTGATACACCTGCCATGTCTCTGTTGCTTAGAATTGGTCTTGCTATTCTGGGTATCTTCTTGTTCCAAATGAATTTCCGGATTGTTTTCTCAAGTTATGTGAAGTATGCTGCTTGAATTTCAATTGGGATTGCATTGAATCTCTATAGCAGTTTTGGAAGTATGGCCATGGGAAGTATGTTGATGCTTCCTACCCAGGAGCAGGGGATGTCTTTCAATTTTCTAATATCATCTTCAATCTCTCTTTTAAGGGTGCTGTAGTTTTCAGAGAAGAGGTTTTTGATTTCTTTCATTAGGTTGATTCCTAGGTATTTCAGTTTTGTGGATGCTATCGTGAAAGGAATTGTTTGCCCTATTTCTGTCTCAGTGAGTCTGTTGTTTGTGTAGAGGAAATCAATTGATTTTTATGCATTGACCTTGTATCCAGATACTCTACTGAATTTGGTTATTAACTCTAGAAGACTTTTCTTGGCATTCTTGGCATCTTCTATATAGAGTAACATGTCATCTGCAAATAATAACAATTTGACTTCTTCGTTTCCTATCTTTATTCCTTTTATTTCTTTCTCTTGTGTAATTGCTGTGGCTAATATTTCCAAAACTATATTGAACAGGTGTGGTGATAGTGGACATCCTTTTTCTTGTTCCTGATTTTAGTGTAAATCATTTCAGTCTTTGAACACTTAGTATGATATTGGCTGTTGGTTTTTCATAGATGGCCTTTATCAGATTGAGGTAGAGACCATCTCTTAAAATTTTTTGTAGGGTTTTTATCATAAATGTGTGTTGGATTTTGTGAAATGCTTTTTCTTCATCTATTGGGATGATCATATGGTTTTTGTCCTTGGCTCTATTTATATAGTGTACTACATTGATTGATTTGTGTATGTTGAACCATCCCTGCATCTCTGGGATGAATCCCACTAGATCAGTGTGTATGATCTTCTGGATAATCTTCTGCATTCTATTTGCCAGTAGTATCTTATTAAGGATTTTTGCAACTATGTTCGTTAGTGTAATTGGCGTATAGTTCTCTTTTTCGGTTGGATTTTTCTCTGCTTTGGGGATCAAGGTGATGCTTGCTTCCAGGCATGGATTTGGGAGTATTGCTTCCATTTCAATTTCATTGAAGAGTTTAAAGAGTAGTGGCAGTATTTCCTAAGTGTCTTGAAGAATTCAGCAGTGAAGCCATCAGGACACGGGCTTTTCTTAGTTGGTATGTTTTTAATCCTTTTTAAATTTCATTGATTGATATTGGGTTGTTTAGAATTTTTAAGTCTTCTTTATTCATCTTTACTAATTCATACAAATTTAGGAATCTGCACATTTCTTCTGTTTTTCCATTTTATTGCCATAAAGGTTCTCAAAGTAGGTACTGATGATCCTCTGGATTTCTATTGGATTCGTTGTAATTTCAGCCTTTTCATTCCTAATTGCATGAATTTGGGCCTTTTCTTTCCTTTTTCTGATAAGGTTGGCTAAGGGTTTGTCAATTTTGTTTATTCTTTCAAAGAACCAACTCTTGGGTTCATTGATTTTTTGTTTGTTTGTTTTGTTATCTTAGTCTCCATTGCATTGATTCCTGCCCTGATCTTTATAATTTCCTCCCTTTTATGAGCTTTGGGTTTGTCCTGCTCTTCTTTTTCTAGAAGCTTCAAGTTCAGCATCAGGTTATTTAATTGGGCTCATTCTGTTTTCCTAATATGTGTATTCACTGCTATGAATTTCCCTCATAAGACTGCTTTCATTGTGTCCCATAGATTCCGATATGTTGTATTGTCTCTGTCATTTAATTGAAGGAACTGTCTGATTTCTTCTTTAATTTCCTCTGGGACCTATAGGTTATTCAGAAATGTGTTGTTCAATTTCCACGTTTTTATGAAGTTTTTGTGGTTTCTTTTGCTCTAGATATCCAAGTTCATTGCACTATTGTCTGATAATATACAGGGGATAACTTCAATTCCTTTGTGCTTACTTAAACATGTTCTATGAGCTAGTATGTGGCTATTTTGGAGAACGACCCATGTGCAGCTGAAAAGAATGTGCATTCTGATTTTGTGGGGTGGAACACTCTGTAAACATCTGTTAAGTTCATTTGTTCAAGAGTTTGATTGAGTTCTAGTGTTTCATTATTTATCTTTTGTCTAGTTGATCTATCTATTTGTGACAGTGGGATACTGACGTCCTTCACTACTGTTGTATTAGGGCATATATGACTTTTCATGTCCACTAGTATTTGTTTTATGTAGTTGGGGAACTAGTGTTTGGTCCATAGATATTTATGATTGTCACTTCTTTCTGTTGGATTGTTCCCTTTACAAGGATGTAATGTCCTTCTTTGTTTCTCTTAAACTGTTGGTTTGAAATTCACTTGGTCTGCAAAGAGGATAACTACTCCTGAATTTTGGGGGTCCCTGTTACATGGGGTATTGTTTTCCACCCTTTAATTTTCATTCTACGAGTTTCTTTTTGAATCAAGTGTGTTTCTTGTATGCCTCATATTGTTGGATCTTGCTTCTTGACACATTCTGCCAATCTATATCTTTTGATTGGCGAATTGAGACTATTAACACTGATGGTTATGATGGGTACATATTGACTTATCATTGTCATGACTTCTTTTTGTTGGATTCTTCCACTTTGTACTTAATTTCTTGTTTCACCCAATGGATTCATTCTGCTGTGCTTCCTGGGGTAGTGATCCTCATTGTCTTTTCCTAGGATATTGTCTAAATGTTTTTGGAGTACTGGTTTGGTATTCACGAAGTTCCTAAGGTGCTCTTTGTCATGAAAGTATCTTATTTCTCCATCAATTTTGAAAGACAATTTTGGAGGGTACATCAATCTGGGTTGGAGGTTGTTTTCCTTTAGGGCTAGGAATACATCACTCCAAGCTCTTCTTGCCTTGAGGTTTTGCATTGAGAAGCCTGCTGTGATTCTGAAGGGCTTTCCTTTGTATGTGATTTGTTTCTTTTCTCTAACTGCTTGTAGAACTTTATCTTCTCTTGAGTTTCTGGAATTTTAACAATTACATGCCTGTGTGTTGATCTTTTTTTGATGAAGGCTAATTGGAGTCCTATATGATTCACTTATCTGTATGTCAAGTTCTTTTCCCCTTGCTTGGGAAGTTTTCTGCCATACCTTCTGTTTTTTTAATGTCATCTGCAGTCTCTCCTGTTTCTTCATTGACTCCAATCAGTCTTATGCTATTCTTTTTTGCATCATCTAGCAGCTGGTGGATTGATTTCTCATGGTTCTTTACAATTTTAAAACAATATTTCTTTTCCTGTTCACTAATTGCAATCTTATCTTCTATATCTGAAATTCTGTCCTCACATTGGTTCACTCTACTGTGTAGACATTCAGTGTAGTTTTTCATCTCCTGGAAATTTGTTTCCACCTGTTTTATGGATTCCATTTGTTTCCTATGTCAGTATTACATCATGTTTATCACCTCCTCTCTAGATTTATTAATCATCTCTTGCACTATGAGCACAATCTCTACTGTTATCTGATAAATTATTTCTGATTTCATTTTTTCCACATCATCATTTGTTGCCAGTTCAGGGAGTTGAGGTGGTTGAGTATCAAGGTGTTCCATCTTATTTCCCTTTGGGGTTGCTGCAGGTGATCTGGAACTCTGGTTTTGACACTTTTTTATGTGCCTTCTCATTTAGATGGGGGTGTGTGTGTGTGAGAGTGTGTGCTCCTGGTGCCCTCATGGCTCACGTCCTCTGCACTGGGAGAAGTGGTAAAGTGGCCTGGAAACCTCCTCTGTGCTGGGAGCAGTGGTATGGTGGGCCAGAAACCTCCTCTGCACTAGGAACAGTGGAACAGTGGCCCAGGACCCCTTCCTCTTCATGGGGAGCAGTGCTATGGTGGCCCAGAATTGTCCTCTGCATAGGGAGCAGTGGTCTATAAAATGTTTTAAATTATCCATTTCTCTGTTTCATTTTGTGATTTCTCTATTTTGTTTTGTTATTTCTCTGTAGGAAACATCACTGGCCAATACTAGTGGGGTATGAGTGGCCCATTCTTCTTGGCTTCATTAATTTGGCTATATTATTTTACATGAGGAGTCAGACCAAAGCCCTGCATGACTCAAACAGACATGTGAGCTAGAAGATTTGGGCTAATGTTGCTCCTTTGCTAATGGCTGTCACTGAGGCTAAGTCCTGGTCTCTGAAATGGCAAGGCCCTGCTGAATTATGTGCAGCTGAGGCTAGTGTGACACCAATTAATATCCTTTCCTCTGAATTATGATTTCTCACTGACCTTGTGGATTGCTTACTAATTGCTCCTGGTCCCAGTACTAATTTCTTCTATTTTAACAAGAAAAGTAACACCTGCCCCCTAACAGCCCTGCCTGGCACCATCATGTCAGGTATTCAGCAGTAATTCACAAGATGACTTCAAAACTCCCTAGCTCCATATTACTTCTTACTATGGTATTCAAAAATGCTGGATATGCTTTGTTTCCTAGAGCAGCATTGATCAGGACCCAAGACTCAGCTTTACTATAACTCTCCTTCCCTCTACTCTTTAAACTTTAGCCAGTGCTGTGGTGGCTCACAGGAGTCTGAGACCTCCTGCAGGGGTCTCCAGCAACATCCATTCCCCCTGACACTTACACTTCACCTTCCCTGCTTCCATTCATTTCTCCTTGAATTCCTGCCATTATTTTGCCTTTAACACTCTTCCATCCATCTACGCATCCTCAATCCATTAGTCCACATAGCTATCCAGTTCTTCCCTTCACTTAAGAAACATATATTGATGCATATATAAAGTTTAAAATCCAACAGGGATGACATTAAAAAGGAATAACATTTGCCAATTCACTTTAAACAGATGCAAACATATTAAATTCAAATATGTTCAAAATAGTCTTATAGCCTATCAGCATACCATGAAAAGTTAAGGTACTCCTGAAAATAAGTACAATGGACCTTTGACTTACAAACTTTAGTATGCTAAATGTGGTAGATGAAACTATGTTTGAATTTTCAACAAACTCTAAAAATATGCAGGATTACATATGAGAAGAAAAATATTGCATACAATATATGTGTATATGTAATAAATAGAAAACAAATATAGGCATATGGAGACATGTCTGACATTAGAAAAAATGTTTAAACCAGATAAACAGAAATGTTTCATCAACCACTGATATTAAAACACACTATAGAACACTATCCCTTCATTTAACATCATTAAACTCAGTGATATTTAAAATTTAAGAGTATTATCACAGGTGATCAGGAAATTCTAGGATTCTAATGGCAAGAAGACAGGGGCTTTCTAGAAAAATTCCTTCAAGAATATTCACAGGAAAGGATTAGCAAGGAAATATGAAGTCCTTTTCAAAAATAAACTCTAAATAGCATATTTAAGTTATAGTCGTTTTTGACTAGGAAAAATTTAATGATTGAGGAAATTCTGGAATATGGTGATCTACAAAGTTACTATATTAAAAATGAATACAAATGAGACGTTCAAGTGGTGCACAAGATAAAAGTGAGAAACCAAGAGAAAATTGAGTGCAAACATAAGAATTTATTACTGATTTATGAGAGAAACAAAAATATCTTTCAAATGGATATTCAAAGTGAAAACATAACAGGTTACAAGAGTTAGCATCTTTAAAACTATTACAGAAAAAAATAAGTCCATTGATAATTTAAGAAAATCTCATGCCATCATGCAATATGTAACTGAAAAACATGGTATATATTTGGTCCAGACCCTCTATGCATTTTGGGAAAAACACATTATTTAAATTAAAAAGGTTTCTTTCTGTGTGAGTGTGTTTTATCTCTGAACCCATTCAGAGAATTCCTCTCAGGCCTTAACAGAATAATGTGGTACTTAGGGGCAAAGATGCAGCCCAGCTGCCCTGAACTGGTAGCCAAGATGGAGAAGACCTTCAATCCTTGGTGCTGTGGTACACAGGGAGGAAGGTGACCCATACACTGCAGAACACCAGCATGCTGAAAGTCAGGAACTTGGCTTCATTGAAGGTGCCAGGGTTCCTGGCCAGGAAAACCACAGCAAATCTCACCAGGGCCAGGGAACCCAGGTATCCCAGGACACAGTAGAAGGTGGTAAGTCAGCCCTTGTTGCACACGATGATGATGCAACCATGTTCAGAGTGTGCATCTGTTTCAATGTAGGGTGGATTTGTGCTCATTCAGACTCTACAGAGAGTGAGTTGGATCAAGGAGCAGATGGGGATGATGGAGTTAGGTGCCCCTGATATCAGCAACTGCCTCATCCTTCTGCCTGGAGCAGTGACCTTAAATGCCAGCACCACAGTGATAGTTTTGGCCAAGACAGTGGAAACAACCACCATGAACACAATTCCAAATGTGATCTGGTGGAGGATGCAGGTGGCTGTGTTGGGACGGCCAGTGAAGAGCAAGGAGCAGAGGAAACAGATGAGGGAGATGAGCAGGGTGTAATTAAAATCTCAGTTATTGACCTTGACAATGGGAGTGTCTCAGTGCTTCACAAAGAGCCCAAGAACAGCAGCTGTGAGGACAGTGAGACTCAAGGCGGTGCCAGCCCGCAACTTCGCCATGGAGTCTTCAAGAGCCAGGAAAGTCACAGACTTTTGGAGGCAATGGTTTTGCAGCACTGTAGCATATTGATGATCAGGACACTTCACACACTGCTGCATATCTACAGAGATTATCAAATTGTCATTAGTTGAAATTCATTATTTCTCTTCATTCACTCACTCACTCATTCCAGAAAATGGGCGGGGAACAAAGGGAGGAGGGCTGGGGAAATGATGAAAAAGAAAGGAAAAAAATAGAAACAAAGTTCTGTAAATAAGACAAAAATGAGTTGAAGGGAGGGTAGGCAAATGATAAAAAATAAGGATCAAGATATATCGTGAACAGGTACAAATTCTCTGTGATGAATGTGATCATTAGGTATACTTAAAGTGTACCAATAAAATTAATTTTAAAAAAATTCGTAGGACTTCTTGAGCCAAATTGTCCCTTTTTTGTTTGTCTCTTCTTTGTTTTCCATGTAATGTTTTTTCTTTCCTATTTTAGGCCCAATTATTGAATTTGGGACCATTGTACTGAGTTTCATCCCCAAACCTTAAAAAAAATTAAAAGTTTTGAAATAAACATCACAAAATTGTCAAAGCTGTATTCAAATTTGTGATCCTTTTGTCTCAGCCTCCCAGACTGCTGGGCTTCCAGGTCTGCATCTGCATGCCCAGCTTTTCCTTTGATTTTCTAGGTACCAAGCAAAACAGTGTGTCCCAATTCATACTGCTCTCTTCTGTATTGTTCTGCATTTTCAGAATGCAAGGAAATATGTGCCTGTTAATAGCAAATCACTGCAAGACATGTTTTATAGATTCAATCAATGGACAACCATTTGAGAAACCCAAATAATATACTAAGTTCTAAGGATATGATGAATATCACATAGTGTCCATTAGGATATGTTCTCCCACTCCCATGAACAGTTACAGCTTTCATGATAACATGTATTTTAATTTGTGTAACAATTGAATTGAATCTGTAAATCCAGTTGAAAAATACTAGCATCTTCCCATTTCTGAGCATTTCAATCCATGAACATGCTCTCTTCAACCAGTTACTTCAATTTTACTGCTAGAAAGTTTTTCTATGCTTAAACGTGGTATCTTTCAGAAACCTATTAATATTACCTGCATATTTAATACTCTACTATTGATTAAATGTTACTCTGTACAATACCAGATATGAAATATTAATGACTGAGCTGCAGAAATAGGTTATTTTTCACCTTAATTGATATTCCATCACCAAACAATCTAATTGTTAATTTATGTGGGTTTTATACTTACACACTAATACCATAGGAAAATTATCTCAGATGTATTCTTTTTTTTTCCCTGTACATGATTATTTTTATATGTGTTTCTGAGTATATGTATCAGTAGGTACATGTGGCATAATATGTGGGAGAAGGAGTTATAAGGAAAATTGTACTATGATTTTTGCTTTCAAAATTTAACCACAAAGTGTGTTGTTCAATTTAGGGTTGTGTGAATGTCATTCTTGGGAGGTAAACAGTTTCTTTCTATGTTTAATTTATGAAATGTTGTTTTGCTTTAGTTGTAAATCTCAGAAAGGACTTCAAATTTATAATTTTCCTCATTCATTGATATTATTTCTTTTTTCATGAACGTACTACACTAAAGTATATTTCATAAACTGAATTTGGTCATGGATTCCCTCCTTAGGATATAAATCTCAATTTGGAAGAGAATATATCAATTTATTTCCTAAAATAACCAACCTATCAACTTAGCTTCTTGTAATGACATTGGCAGCTGTGGATAATATAATGTAGCTTTAGTCTCTCTCTTAAAAAATATTAATTTGTACATGTTTGCAGTACATACTGAATACATTGACTATAGAGAATTGGTACATGTACCGAACACATCTTAATTTTCCCCCTCCCCTCCACTTCCCTTTTGTTGTGCCAGGATTGAATTCATTTATCTTGTAATTCCTTATTGAGTTAATTATTGTATATACAGACTGACAACAGACTAATAGGCCACAAAGCATATAAAACAAATGACAATTATATTAAATCAAGGAACACTTTCTGATACATTGTCATTGCTGAAATACAATAACTTTATTTCTCTCTCTTCTTTCCTTGTGATTATATTTTATTTAATGTTTTATATATCAAGTTTTTTTATAGAAGAGAAACTATACAATATTTATGCATGTGAGCCATACTTACTTCACTTAAAAGTATGGTCTCAAGGTGGACCTATTTTGTGACAAATGACTCATGTATATCCATCTTTAAGGCCAGTACTACTCCATTGTGTATAAATACTATATTTTGTTTAGCTTTCCTCTTAACATAAATTATTTCCTCTTAACATGAATTATTTTCTGACTTCATTTTTCTCTGAAATAGTTTAACTTAGCATTAGCATATTGTTGAATGCATTGATAAGTTATACCATCACTAGTGTGTATATATATACATATATATACTTATATATGTGTATATATATATATACATATATACGGAGGAATTAGCATTCTATTCATATAACTGCCTGCCTATCTTCACTGTGCACTGGTATAATTTTTCACCTTTGAATCCTCAAAGCATTTATTTTATGATATTTTCTTAGTGCCTATTAATTTCATTTAACATTGGATTTCAATGTGTATTTTTTCTCTCTTTTTTTGATACTGCTGATTGAACTCGGGACCTTGTGTCTGTGAGGCAGGTGGCAGAACCACTGAGCTAAATCTCTGGCCCTCAATGTGGTATTTTTCTACATGTGCATAATATATTTTACCCCTGCCCTATCCTCCCTTACACCCCCTCACGCTTATTCCCTTCTCCTTCTCTAATAATCACCTCCCTCACTCTTTTATGCCACGTGTTTTGATTCCACATATTATGAGAACATGCAGTACTTCTCTTCATGTGTCTTCCTTATTTAATTTTACCTGAGGATCTCCAGTTTCCTTCTCCTGGAAATGTCACCGTTACAGGTTTCTTAATGGCTATACCCTTCACTGTGTTTATATACTGGATTTCTTTATTTAATAACCTGAAAATAACAACCTTGGCTGAATATTGTGCATTATACATTATGCACATTGACCATAGGCAGGCAGGTATCTCAATAGGATGCTGACGAATTGCTTCATGTATATACTATGGATCATATAACTCAGTCTATGTACATACGGATTTTTTTTCACATTTTAGGTATACAATATAATGCCATTCATCATTGGAAATTTGCACCTTTACATAATCTCTCTTGGTTCTTATTTTTTCCCCATACCCCTGCCTTCCCTTCAACCCCTCCTTCACTCCCTATTTAAAAAGACTTTGCTTCCAGTTTTTCATTTTCTCACATTAATTCCATTCCCTACTTTCCTTTCCCCTACCCATCCCACTTCCCTCTCCCATTTGCCCCTTTTCTTCCTATTTCACATTATCTATTATACCTTTTAGTCCTTATTTACACTTTCAGTTTCTCACACTAGAGAAACTATTTGGTATTTACACGTGTGTCTTATTTATTTCACTTAAGCATATGGCCTCAATGTGCATCCACTTATCTATAAATGTCTCTAATTTCTCATTTTTTAATGTCTGAGTAGTACTCCATTTTATATATATATATAAAAAAACACCACATTTTCATTTCCCAGTAGCCAGTTGATGGGAAATTAGGCTGCTTCCAAGTTTTAGCTATTACAAACTGCTGCTATGAATATGGGTGCACATATATTGCTGTGGTATGATACTTTTAATTCGTTGAGGAACACACCCAGCAGGGGAATAGCTGGGTCAAATAGGACTTTCAGTCCTAATACTTTGAGGTATCTCCATAATGTTTTCCACAGTGGTTGCATCAGTCTACACACCAAGAAGCAGTGGAGTAGTGTACCTCTTTCCCCACAGCCCCGCCAGCATATGCTATTGGTTGATTTCATGATAGAAGCCATTCTTTCTGGGATGGGGTGGAATCTCAGCACTGTTTTCATTTGTAACTCTCGAATGACCAGTGCTGTTGAACATTTTTTCATATGCTCATTTGCTATTTCTACTTCTTTGTCTGAGAAATGTCTGTTCATTTCAGATGCCCATTTTCAGATTGGGTTTTTAAATTTGGGGGATCTGATTTTTTAAAGTTTTTATAGATTCTAGACAGCAGACCTTTGTGTGAGGAACAGCAGGTGAAAAATTTTTTCCCACTGTTTCCTCACACTGTTGGTTGTTTCTTTTGCTGTGCACCTTTTAATATGAAGAGATCCCACTTGTTGATTATTTGTGTTAGTTCATAGGCAACTGAGGTTTTGTTCATAAAACCTTTTCCTACACCAATGTCTTCAAGAGTTCTACCTAACCTCTGTTCCAGCCAGTTCAGCATTTCTATTTTAATATTTAGATCTTTAATTCATTTTGATTTTAGTTTAGTGTATGGTGAGAGATAGTGGTCTAGTTTTAATCTTTGACAAGTTGAAACCCAATTTTTCCAGCACCATTTATTAAAGAGGCTATCTTTTCTCCAGTGAGGGTTTTTGGCTCCTTTGTTGAAGATGAGGTGGCTGAGTGTGTTTGGAATTGTTTCTCAACTTCCAATCTATTCCAGTGGTCCTCAGGTCTGTTTTTTTTGCCAGTACCATGCTGTTTTTAATCACAGTAGCTTTGTAGTATTGTTTCAAGTTGGGGGTTATGATACACCCTACCTTGTCTTCATTGCCTAGTATTGCTTTTGCTATTCTAAGTCTCTTCTTGTTCTGAATGAGTTTTTGCATTATTTTCTCAAGGTCTGTGAAGTATGCTTGTGGAATTTAAATCGGGATTGCATTAAATCTATATAACACTTATGGAAGTATGGTCATTTTCCCTATGTTGATTCTTCCTACCCAGGAGCAAGGGATGTCTTTCCATTTTTTGTCCACTTTCTAATAATATCTTCAATCTCTCTTTTAAGAGTGCTATAGTTTTCAGAGAAGAGATCTTTGATTTCTTTTGTTAGGCTAATTCCTAGGTATTTCAGTTTTTGGGATGCTATTGTGAAAGGAATTTTTTGCCCTATTTCTCTCTCAGTGAGTCTGTTGTCTGTGTAGAGAAAAGCAATTGATTTTTTGTGTGTTGACCTTGTATCCAGCTACTTTACTGAATTTGGTTATTAAGTCTAGAAGGCTTTTGGTGAAGTTCTTGAGGTCTTGAATGTAGAGTATAATGTCACCAGCAAATAATGACAATTTGACTTCTTCATTTCCTATTTTTATTCCTTTTATTTCTTTCTCTTGTCTAATTGCTGTGGCTAATGTTTCCAAAACTACATTGAACAGGAGTGGTGATAGTGGACATCCTTGTCTTGTTCCTGATTTTAGTGTGAAGGATTTCAGTTTTTGACCATTTAGTATGATATTGGCTCTTGGTTTTTCATAGATGGCTTTTATCAGATTGAAGTAGTGACCATCTACTTCAATTTTTGTAGGCTTTTATCATAAATGCATGTTGGATTTTGTCAAATGCTTTTTCTGCATCTATTGAGATGATCATATGGTTTTTGTCCTTGCCTCTATTGATATAGTGTATTACATTTATTGATTTGTGTATGTTGAACCATCCCTGCAGCCCTGGGATGAATCCCACTTGATCATAGTGTATGATCTTCTTGATGTTCTTCTACATTCTATTTGCCAGTATCTTATTAAGGATTTTTGCCTCTATGTTTATTAGTGAGAATGACATATAGTTCTCTTTTTCGGTTAGGTGTTTCTCTACTTTTTGTATCTAGGTGATGCTTGCTTCCAGGAATGAATTTGGGAGTATTGCTTCCCTTTCATTTTCACTGAATAATTTAAACAGAAGTGGCAGTAGTTCCTCTCTAAATGCCTTGTAGAATTCAGCACTGAGGCCGTCTGGCCTGGCCTTTTCTTCTTTCATAAGTTTTCAATTTCATTGACTGATATTGGTTTGTTTAGAATTTTTAGGTCATCTTTGTTCAACTTTGGTAATTCATACATATTTAGGAATCTGTCCATTTCTTCAGTATTTCAAATACAGAACTCCAGCCTTTTTCTATATCAATATTCATAAATATGTACCTGAATATATACGCTATGAAATATGCATTTGTCACTAACAATAGTTTTGCTTTGGTTCTACTCACAAAATTTGGTGTCATGTATTCAAGTACCCATGCTTATTTATTTCCATTTTGAATCATTGTGTGAGACACAAATTATTGTCAATTGTTAGTAAGAAACAACAATGATACATAAAGTTATATTCCTGAACTAATCCTTCTCTCTTTGTCAACATAAAAAAACATAAAAATACCATGTCCTCAAATTCTGTAATGAATACATACCCCAATTATTTCTCAGGTACATCAACAGTCAGGTATTTTTCAAAGCAAGTTTGAAATCCTACTAAGTATGTTGCCAAATCTAAACACATGTCAGCCCCAAAATCAAATTAGAAAATATCCAGTAGAAAGGTGATTCAACCAGGCCATCCTTTATCTTCAGTTCAAGCGTTTCCCAAGTCATGCTTATGGTATGCAAAATCCTTCAGTATTTGCAAATTTGTAACTTTTCTATACAGTGTTTCAATTCTTACCCTCATA
The DNA here is from genome assembly GCF_053883595.1 of Heterocephalus glaber. Lineage (NCBI taxonomy): Eukaryota > Metazoa > Chordata > Mammalia > Rodentia > Bathyergidae > Heterocephalus > Heterocephalus glaber. The sequence goes on along the minus strand of NW_028258331.1, from coordinate 224,238 downwards.
TTATCTGTGGTTTTAGGATATTGTAAGACCGGGGGCCTTACCAAACGCTCCAAGGAGCTGACTGCAGCGACGATCACCCGGGAAGGAACACACCAGACAAGTTGGAAAGTAAAACAGACCTTTATTAGTCTGGCCAGACGGCACTCCCAAAGCAAAGTAGCTGAGAGAGGCAACTGGCTCAGAGTCCGAGGCTGTTTTTATAGGGGGTTGAAGGGGGAGGTTACATGTAGATTTACAGGAAAAAAGGTTAATGACTCATTATTACATGCTGATGGTCAGCAGGCACACAGTAAGACCTTGTGACCATATGGTCACGACTGTCACGTACTGATAGTCAGCACATCTGGTGATGGGTTGTTTTACTGATAGTGAGTCCGGGAATTTTCCAAGTTCCGGGCAAACAAGAGGGTGGATGATTTCACTAAGAACTCTTAGTTACAGATTTTATCTGCTTAGCAAGACTAGCAAACACATTTTAGCCATTAGACATAACACAGTCTAAGGGAATACATAAATTTTGAATCACACAGTCCCACAATATAGAATTTCTTTTTCAGGATTTTGGACAATAGATAAAAGAGAATTTGTTATTTTCACCACATCTGCTAATCCTAAACAAGAATTTATGCCACCTTATTTTTTTTTCTTGTACAATACTGAATGAGTCAATTTCGGATCCCTTGGAAAAAACAGCTAACATGGACAATTTAGAGGAGAAGAATTTTATTTTGGCTCAGGTTTTCAGGGCACAATCAGTGGATTAAATGCAGAAATGGCATCATGGAAGAATCAGGACAGAGGACACCTGCTCGTCTCATGGGAGCAGAGAGAGAGATAAAGACAATGACAGAAACACACACAGAGACAGAGAAAACCACAGTCAGAGAGAGAGAGAACTGGTAGGGAGACATGCTCTTCCAGGTCACACCCTCTATGAGTCATGTCTTCTGACCAGGACTGCTCCTAACAGCATGTGCAGCTATGGATTTATCACTGAATTAACCCACTGATGACATAGTACCCCTATAATCCAATGCTATTTTATACACAGAATTGTGGGACACATTTTATGCAAGAAACAGAACAAATACTAATGCTACTCTCCTGTGAAAACATCTCTGACATTCTCCTAAACATATGGCTATCATCACTCATTAAATCCCTTAGACTGAATGCACATCATCCTACAGCTCTGTTGCATGAATTATGAGTCCTGATGCATGTTATTTCCCCTTCTGATGTGCAACATCTAGGACAGCAGGGATGACATCCTAGTCATTAATATCATACTGTATTCTAGGCATGTTGTAAACCAAAGAAATATCTCTGTCTGAAGATAGACACAATCTCTCTGAGAACCTGCTTTCTCTAAAATCACTGCTAGGTCCTGAAAAGTAAGAATATCCTGGAGCTTCATCTCCAGTGTATTTAAAATTAGGTTTCACATCAAGTGAGCACATGTTGTTTAAGAATATTCTGTGTTAGCTGAGAGACAACCTACAATGTGGGAAAAATATTTTACAAGCTTTTCCTCAGACAAAGGTCTACTATCTAAAATATATAAAGATTGCAAAAAAAATCAGACACTCCCAAATATAAAGACTCAATTAAAAAATGGGAATCTGAAATGAACAGAGATTTCTCAGACACAAAAGTAAAAGCAGCAAATAAACATATGAAAGAATATTCAACATCACTGGTATTTGAGGGATGCAGATGTAAACAACACTGAGATTCCACCTCACCCCAGAAAGAATGGCTGCTCTCAAGAAATCAACCATGCTGGCAGGGTTGTGGTGAGAAAGGAACCCTTCTCCATTTTAGATGGGAGTACAAATTGATGCAATCACTGTGGAAATCAATATGGAGATACCTCAAAAAACGAGAACCCAGATATTCCTCTGCTGGGTATTTTCTCAAAAGCATTAAAAGAGTCATACCATAGTGATATATGCTCACCCATGTTTATAGTGGCACAGCTTCTAGCAGTTAAACCTTGGAAACAGCCCAATTGCCCATCAACTGGAGACTAAAGAAGATGTGTTTTTTTAATAAAATGGAGTACTACTCAGCCATAAAGAAGGAGAACTAGAGAGACTTATAGATAAGTGGATGCACATTGAGGCCATACTCTTAAGTGAAATAAATAGGACACACGTGCAAATATTGAATAGTTTCTCTGGTGTGAAAATCTAAATGTGCAAATACAGATCAAAATGTATACTTGATATTGTGTAGTAGAAAGAAAAGGTCTAAAGGTGTAGGGAAAGTGGGAGGGGTAGGGGAAAGGAAAGAAAGGAAAAGAAAAATTATGAGGAAAGGAAAAAATGGAAACTGTCTTTGTAAATAGGGAAGGGTGGAGGGGTTGAAGGGAGTGTAGGGGAATGGGGAAAAAACCCCAATATATATCATGTAAAGGTAGAAAATCCCAATGATGAATGTAACTGTTTTTTATACCTAAAATGTACCAATAAATTTAATGGAAAAAAAAGAATGCTCTGTGTTAAGCTTCGTGGTGCAGATGGAACTCAGAGACTATGGGGAGGGGAAAAAAGTTCTCATGTGAAATGGACTTTCAGTGGGTCTAGAAAACAAATCAAAAAAGCCAGGTGGAGTTTTATATATCTGTGATCCCAGATACTCAGTAACCTGAGACAAGCTGGTGAACATTAGCAAGATTTTTTCAAAATAACAAAATGAAAGGAGGTAGTGATAAAGCTCAGGGCAAGGGGCCCTCTTGGTTCAATCTTCATCAATGCCAAAAGGAAAAGAAAACATAAGAAATAAAAGTGAATCTATGAGTATGTATAGTACAAGGGACAGATAATGTGTCTTTAAAAGGATAATAGTTCTAAGTTGAAAGAATAAATTTTCACCTGATAGAAGGAAGAATTTTGTCATTCACAGAAGAAAGAATTTGATCATAGTTGTTCTCTGAACAATTTTTTTCCATTTCCTGGATGGATGGAGTGAATACAAAATGAACATGGAGAATTTGTCCCGAAGACACACTCTGACCAGTGTCGTTGGTGATCTCATTCTCTGGGCAAGGGGTGCAATCAAAACAACAGGCAGGTTTTCCCTCCTGAGGGGATTTCCTGAATCCAGGATGACAACTCTCAGTGCATACAGAGCGTGGAGTCTGAGGGAAAAACATATCTTGGTGAGGTGTTAGAATTTTTTCCCTTCTTCAGAGTTTGAGAGAAATGTGTATATGCAGGAATGATATATATGTGTGTAAATGTCATATATAACAACAGAATTCTATAAATATTTACAACATATAGTGAAATGAATATGTCCCTTACCAATTTATGGAAACCTTGGTAAAATTGAAAATTGATATTTGTAATTCACATAATTTCCATTTCCTGAGAAAAATATGGGATAGACATTCTACAACCACATGTTTGGTTTTTGGTAATGTAGTGCATTATGATATTTTGTCCAACATACCTCTGTAATTCCTGTGGCCCACTCAATCATATCATCAGACAAAGACAATTGCTGGCCAAGAGGACCATGTGAGCTAAATGCACCCAATTTAACTTTAAGTATAAGGCCTTCTGGAAAATTCCAAAAGTTGAGAATGTCATGCTCTACATCCAGTTTCCTTGTGTCATTCAAAGTCACTTGGTCTCCAGCAGGGTTGTCAAATTGGAGGTTCTTCAGAAAGGGGTGCAGCTAAAAGAGACACATCCTCTGGTGAACAGGGATTCATTATCCAGACAAAAAAATAATTAGGGAAAGCTCCCAATTATCTTTAATCTTATTTAAGAATGCAAATTTTACACTGGCAATTAATAAAGTAGAATGAATAAAATCTTATGGAGACAAAATGTCCTACTTTTCCCAAAAAGTCAATCAATCTCAGGAGTAAAATTCATAAACACACTTATAGAAATAAAGTTTTCATGGGTGTTAGAAAAATTAGTATTTGATATTTTAATAATTTTCTCTCTTGATGTTCCAACAGCCTGGACTTGCAAAATGAAGTTGTCACTAGCCAAATTGATTGTAGCATGGAGTGATAAATTTAAAATAATGTATCTAATATAGGGGTTAGCACCATTTAAATCCAAGAATTAGGTCTGTTCTTGCCCTTTAAGAAGTTTGAGGAAAATATTGAGATTTTATAATAAAACAATTATCTAGGTGGACACTGAGATCTTTTAAACAAAATCAATGATCTTGTCCCATATTTATTTATTTTTGATGCCAAGGCCTTCATGGTAAGTGAACATTTCTTCCCAGCTCAATATTAACATCCTTAATCATAAGCTGGTGTGTAGTCACTTGTACTTTTGGATACAGTGTTCTAAAATTCTCTGATGAAGCACATGCATATTAACTTTAAAAAGGTATCTTGGTGACATTTGCATGTCATTACAAAAAAGATGATTTACCTGCCAAGGGGCAAACACCATCACTTCTTTGTGTCCCATTCGTGGCCACTGTGCTTGTTGAAGGAGAATCTCATGGAGGGCATGGGCCACACCATACACAGCATTGTATATATTGTGACTCCAGTCGGTCATGGCTGTGTCAAAACGATTTGCAGGCAGCCATGCTAGAGAGGCATTAGGTGTACAGTCTCTCAGTGAGCAGTCACAGAGAATGAGCAGTGGAAATTATTGAACCAAAACTCAGTGAGGTAAAAGTCTTCTGGGTATTTTAAGGGGTTGGCTTCTTGGACAAAAGTTTTGAAACCAGAAATTTTCTCACCGTGGTTGGAAAAAATGAGAGTCCCATAGAATGAACTAAGTATGAAACTTTTCCCAGTCATGTCAGCATGTCATTGTGAGTTTGTGACCTAGACTTTGCCCCTTGGTAAATAGTGCTCTATACCATACTTTACACCATGTGGAATTTCAGTGTCATAGTAAATAATGATCACATTTACATGTGATGATTCCTTAGTCAGGATAGTATGTTTCTGTGTGACTGTCTCATATGCCCTAACATTTCTTGAGAACTTTGTCACAAATGCCACACAGATTTTGTTCCTGTACATCTCTCTTGTCACATCTGAGAAAAACTGAAGACCTTTTGGACCTTCCAAAATGATCAGTCCCACCCAGGTCCAGCTGAAGTGAAGCATCAAGGAAACCATAGCAAAAGTGAGAGATGTATCCTTTGGAGCTACCTGATAGAAGGAAACTGTCCATTGTTCCTTAGCATAGTGGTTAAAGAACCAAATGTAACCTAAAAGGAAAGAAAATAGGAAGGAATATAAGTAAGAACATGAAATCCAAGCACACCCTCATGCCTAGAGAATACTAAGTAAAAACTGGAAGGAGTAGGAGGAGACACCTATTTATACAGTCTTTCTAATTATCTCATTTTTAGGAAACATTTTTGATTTCTTCTCTCCCTATTTTTTGCTGTAGACAAGGAAATTGTGAGCAACACACCAAGTCATTGCATACTTATACATTCAAATGACAAACTGGTCAAGATGTTTTTTTATCCAGGATCCTTCTTCCACCCCGATTAGGCACCTAATAATGTCACCACCAAGACATGGTTTCATCTTTCCATGTCTCACTCATCCTCACCTGTGGAAACTTGTACAGCTCCAGCAGGGTTCCGATTTGCACAGAATATCCATATAATGTTCCTGTTAACACTGCTACAGACTTGCTCTCTCTCCCACAGGAGTAATTAGGGGTCTCATCCCATCCTGTGAGCAAAATGACAGAACTCTCCAGTACCCTCCAGTGACCATGAAGGTAATTATGGAACTCATACCCCAGAGATATGTTGGGTAGAAGCTGCGGATTCTTGATGATCTCTTCTATGGCAAATGTGAAGGCCACAACATTGTGGTAGTGGTTGGGTGTATACCTGCATAGAGAGAATACAGGTCTTTATAGTAAATGCAATCTATGGTTATATTGCAATCCAGTACAATAGTATTTATGAATGGAATGCTCATGTTCCTCCCCTTATTCATGTTTTAAGTTCTGATGCAAAAATGTAAGATTACTAGTGGGTATTTTTGAGGAGGTGTAATCAGGTTTTGGTGAGAACTTGATGTGATTTCTCATCATTGCCTCACAAGATCTCAGGACAATCACTTCATGGTTCTTCCATGTGAGGACACAATGGACAGACAGCCACTGATAAACTAGAAGGCAGGTGCCTTTTCATTTTCTGTGCCACATGTATTAAATACTGAGAATTATTGCTTTAAACACTCAGTTGCTGGTATATTTTATACAGCAGAAAGAATTCAGTCAATATCCTAAGGTTAAGCAACCAGAAAAATAATTCCATCTTTGAATAACTGGCCTCCATAAAGTCTTAGATTATATAGTTAAACAAGTCATACTTAAACACTTCTTATTATAACAATGATATGCATGAAGGTGGAAATACCAATGAAAATAATGTTCAATGGAAGATCTGAGACAAATCAAGAAACACATCTGTGGATGATTATGGTGCAGCAAAATGCTGCAATTGAATTTCCTAAACCTTTCACTCATCACAGTTATGCATCTGAAATTCTGGGCAACACGGTCAAAGGAGGGGACATCAAATCCCAAGGATAAGCTATACTACAAAGCTCCAGTGATAAAAGCAGCATGGTATTGGCAAAACTAGACTTGTAGATCAAAGGAACAGAATAGAAGATGCAGAAACAACTCCAGGCACACTCAATTATGTTATCTTTGACAGGGGTTAAATCCCTTCCCTGGATGAAGGACAGTCTCTTTAGTAAATGGTTCTCGATGACCTGACTATATACATGCTAATGGGGGAACCTAAACTCATATCTCTTACCATGTACAAAATTATAATGAAATGGAGCAAAGATCTCAACATTAGAAGTGAAATCATCCACTGGAAGACAAAATAGCTCAAACACTTGAAGACATAGGTGTGGGCAAAGATGTTCTCTGAAAAATCCCAGTTGCACAAATAATATTACCAAGTAGCAACAAATAGGATTATATACAATTGAAAAGCTCTTCACAAGAAAGTAAATCACTATAGGAGTGGAGAGACAACCTACAGAAAGGGAAAGATTTTTGACAGCTACTCTTCAAATGTACAGCATAATACTAACATAGAGAGTATGTAAAGAACTTCAAAAATAAACCCTTAAATTTAACAGACTCATTCAAAAAACGGGCATCTGAAATGAATAGACACTTCTCAGATAAAGAAATACAAACAGCCAATAAATACATGAAAAAAATAGTCAATATCACTGACCACTATGGAAATGCAAATTAAAACAACATACTACATTTTGGGAAGCCTCTCAGGAAAAAGGAACCCATCTTCAGTGTTGGTGGCAGTGTAAGCTGGAACAATCCCTAGGTGAATCAGTGTGGAGTTTCCTCAAATTCTAAAAGTAAAAATTTCATTTGACTGAGCTATTCCCTTTCTTGGTGTCTTCTCAGAAGAGTTAACATCTTATACTTATGGTTATAGTCACATAATTCATAATTGCTAAATTTTGGGAACAGCATCTATGTCTGTCAACAGAAGCATAGACAAAAGGAAATGTGGTATTCATACACAATGGAGACCTACTCTATTGGAAAGAAAGGTAAACCTGAGTCATTGGTAGGAAAATGGATTCAGCTTGAGAAAATGATGTTAAGTGAATTAAATCAGATAAATGAGCTTAAAAATCACATACTTTATCTTATATCAAAAATTCTACATATAAATAATGTGTGAAACAAAAGCCAGATAATAGGAAATCAGAGATAAAGAGAGAGAGGGAGGGAGGGAGAGAAAAGCTATTCTCTGTAAATCTAGCACGGACAATATATGTAAGAGAATAGCTTGTCTTGACTTGGTACAATTGTCTTATGTGTTTTATATGTTTTTCTTCCTTAGTCTGGTTGTTACTTAGTATAAATAATAATGAGCTTTATATGGACTTAGAAGATAAATAAACAAATCTGATGCTCAGAAAATAAAATGGACTGGGAAAAGGGAAGAAGAAAGAATCGAGGTGTGTCATGTGTGTACCAATTCCCTACAATCAATGTACTAATAAAATTAAAATTGAAATAAAACCTATTTGATTTTGCATTAAAAATAAAATTAAAATTTACCCAAGTGTCTGAATTTGAAAATGTGAAGGTGAAATTATACAAACAATACTGGGCTTCCACAGAGTTGAAACAGAAAGTCCAATATACACTGAATCTGGAAGGATTTACAGATCAGGGACTTCTATATATATGTCAGAAGGGAAATTGGACATGGTGGTGCACACCGGTAATCTCTGTTTGGGATTAGGGCCCTGAAGGTGAATGACTGCAAGTTCAAGCCCATACAGACAGTTTAAATCTAAGCACGTGTCAACCTAAAAAAAGAAATTAAAACAGGCTAGCAATCTAGGTCACCACGAAGGTCTAGGTTTCAATTTCCATTCACAAAAAACAATAAGTGTAGTCATCTAGTAATTTCTTAGTAAAAAGTGAATGTATGGAACACAAAATGTGTTTTCTATTAAATGAACAAGAGCTTGCTCTAAATACTCAAAAAATTTTGAGCAAAGGATTATACTACATAAGTCACTACAGCAATAGTTTTTAAAAATATTCTCACATGTCTGCAAGGAGAAAAACAATATGCTTATTCAAATATAGGGAGCATTTGATACTATCAGGCAACTAGTGAGAGATACTTAATATTAATACTAGTATTTGAATGTAACTAAAACAAAATCTCTGTCCACATTCATCCATGTGGGGCAGGACAAAAAGTATTAGATATTGTATCCTGCTTGGCTTTATTGTTGGGTAATGTAAATATATATCCACACATAGCATTGCATCCCAATAAAACATATAATTACTATTTGACAACTAAAGAAGAAAATAAAGATAAACAAACCAGTAAACCTTTCTATTCAATACTTACCTCCCTTTAAAAAATCTCAATGAGTTACAGTGAGAGTAGTGGGAGGGCAGGCGTACAAGTTCACCCTCCTTCCAGGGATGCACTGCACACAAAACTACTTGAACCACTTTGTGCAGATTCTGGGTTATGAAAATTAGTATAAGTCTTCCAATTGATGGGGTGTGACCTCCTTTGCATATTGTGGGAGGAGGAATCTTCTGTGTTATATTCATGCATATATTATTGTATTCTTTTTTTTCTGGCTATAAAAAAATAGGAAAGATTAACAGCTACTGGGGATGGGTCCAAGGGAACTCAAAGAACTAGCTCCCAGTTGTGTTCTCCAGTGGAGTCATGGATAAGGTTAACTTCTCCCAGCAGCATTGTGTGGTGTTACACATGGAACACAGCCCACAAGGAAAGCTTCCCCAGCTCTGTGTTCGGAAGGTTTTGTTGTTGTGATGGCAGTCATTGTGGTGATGGTTGTGCCCCTTTGTGAGAGCCTCAGTCATGCAGATCTTTAGATTAAACATAAGGCTGACTTGAGTCCCTCCTGAGCTGGCACTAAAATCTTTAACCCTCAGGCTTTGTATGTGTCTTCTTTTTCTTGTTAGTATACATTTTGTATAAATACTCCTAAGAAATTGAGTATCAAGAGCATTTTGAAAATAGGACCAGGGCAATATTTCTGTGTTATCATCAGAATTACTTAGTATCGCTTTGGAGTTTCTAAGCCATAAAGGAAATATTCAGTAAAACAGATAGGAAAAAAGTAATAGACTGGACACATACACATTAGTATTTCATAAAGGAGAAGATTGTTCACTTTAAAAATCCATGAAAAAATCTGATTAACCAAAAAGTGCATGAGCCAACCACAATGTTAATGCCTGAGAACTATCAAAATTTCCAATATAAAATTGCTATATTAAAAGATTTTGGTGAAAAATAGTATATATACCACAGCAATACTTAACAAAATTCATGATACCATTGTAAAATGGGAAGAAAATGTTCTAATAGGAAGAAGAACTTAGTGAGGGGGTAGGGGAAAAGGAAGAAAAGGAAAAGAAAAAAAAATAATAGAACTGAAAAATGGAAAAAATAATGTTTGCAAATAAAGAGGGGGAGAGGGGTTGAAGGACAGGGAGGAAATTTGGGGAAAAAAAGAAGAAGAAAAATATATCATGTACAGTTTCAAATTCCCTATGATGAAAGTGATCATTATGTCTAAAACATACCAATGAAATTAATTTAAAATTTATGATAGTACTTATAACAAAAATATAATGCACTACAAAGGACAAAAGCATCAAAGAGAGTATTTCACGCATGTTAACACTCACCTAAAAGTTCTCTGGAAGTTGTCACTACTTTAATTAAAAATAGAAAAAAGAGAGATTTTTTTAGGGCAAACATAGAGATTTTACTTTTAAAAGTAATATATTTAGAAGTAATTCAGAACAATATGACATTATAATTTAGGGGAAAAAATGCATTTTCTATAATGTTTTAAACAACCTGAGAATGAAGGAAAAAATTACAGATGCAGTAATGCAACAAAATAAGAAGAAAAGAGAAATGAGCTATGTGCAATTTTGTATTAAATAACATATGTTTATACATGTGTACTGCTTATAATAGGGAGTTCATATTACAAATCAGTAATCAAAATAAATGTATTTATTTATTTGGGAAGAGAATCATGCAAAATTTAACTGTATTTATTACAAAATAAATTGAAAAAGCACTAAATAATTTTTGAATATAGACTTATTTATTTAATAATACTTTGGAACGAATAGTAAAAAGAAGAAAAAAACAAATGATAAGTGAATTCTTTGCTACCTAAAATTTCCTGTTCTGTTAAAAATGATATATGCAAAATATTCATAGCCCCATTAATCATTTGAAAAAGATAGCATATGGTTCACCAACTTAGTCTTTACTTAACATGCAAAATATTCTTGAACTAGTGGAAAGGCTTATAGCAAGATACATAAATGATAAAGAAAAAGCCATCAAATAAAATATTCTCAAGGTAATATGTGTAATATAATCAATCCAACTATTAAAAATAATGCAGATATAGCAACATCACAGCATTTGCCAATATCAATGTAGAGCACTTGCTACAGGTGAAGATTAAGGAACTAATATTCCCCTGTATGATTGGTATTATATTTCTGGATGGTTGCTTGATAGTAAAAACAAGTTTTAAAAAGTATAGATAGTTTCAATCCCAGTCAAATTCATTTTCAGCATTCATTTGCTTTAATCTGAGACAATACATCTGCATATTAATATATTACAAACTAATACATATATATATGTCAAACATCAAGAAATTTCCACAGTATGGATACATGGGATAATGAACAATTTAGAAATTTAGGAAGTTGCAAATTGTGATATGAGGAGAATTTGCTGGTTTTACATAACATATCATGGAGGCAGAAGAATTTTCACAAACTTATTGATGTATATGTCAACATATATGTCATATTTTTGTGTAAGAAAAATGGATTACAGCATCATAGAAGTAGTGCATCCAACTTGGAATGTAGTACTTATATATAGGAGCAGAAAAGGCTAAGATATTTTTGTGATTCTTTTGATTATTAGAGCAATGGCATTTCTGAAAACATGGGCCATATCCTCCTGTAAAACATGAAACTTATTTGCAATAGACTGTTAATATTCAAACAAAATATAAAGGCAATGTTTTCCAATTTTTATTTTTCTTTTTAAAATTTTCCTATTTATTTTCCTTATTTCCTTTTAGTAGAAATAAAATTATCTCATGCTTCCCTTAATACTTGTTCCCAGTGGGAAAGTCACCCTGGACATAAAATGTTCCTGGAATTGCAAGGATGTTCTTTTCAGTCATAGGCCTGGGTGTAGAGTGTGTGGGAGGGAAATGGAGCCAACTAAACAGTAGACTGATTCCCTGAGCTGTGAGTGGAGAACAGAGAAAAATAAAGAGAAAATGTAGCTTCCTCTCTCTTCCCTGAGAAAGGAGCACTCTCTCTGTCTAGCATCTTTGAACTATTCTTTTTTTTTTTTTTTTGGTACCAGGGATTGAACTATTCTTGAAATCCAATAGCACTTGGTATCTGATCAGTTCCTCATCCTCCATTATCTTCAGAATATGTTTGATCACACTGGGCTGAAACAAAGCTAGAATCCTGAGTTTGTTTTCTGAGATCCTTTTCTGTCCTTGTGCTGTCTCTTAGTCATGTACACCAAGGGACCTCCATCCTCCTCTGTGGCTATAAAATCCCTTTGTTCCAGCCAGCATTCAGAACCTACTGAACACCCTCCTCCCCAGTGCAAAACCCCACTGCAGTGGTCCTTACACCCAGAATTGTGTTCTGATTAAAGAAAATTTTCCTTGCTATTCTCAACAAATACACTGATTACTTTATAAGACCTTCCCTAAACTTGGCATTAGACTACCCTGATCCAACCCCACCCCCATGTTCCGGGCATTCTGTCATTGTCTGCAAAGCACACTCCACAAAAGCTACCAGAATTAATGGTCATAAAATAAATACATCAATAAGGACAACAGGTAATGTACTCTGGGAAAATTATGAAAAGGAAAGCATACTTTTCAGGTATAATATCATATGCCTGTACTGCAGCTGTTATGGAGGCCTGGGTCAAGGGAATGCTGAAACTCAAGATATTACTGGTAGCCTAGGAAATATAAAAATGATCCTGTGTCAAAAACCATAACAACATAGGGCAAATGTATGGAAATAAAAGAATAGGCAGGCATCTGGATGTGATAATAAATATAACAAACATCCAGCACCATCTATGGAAGAAAGAGGCCAATACTTCTCACCCTGCTATCCCTGCACCCAATGACAGGAGCATTCATGGCTTCAGCATCTGATAAAACCCAGTCAGTCACTGTGTCAGTCACACCCTGGTTCCACAGAGGGGCACAATTAATCTGCCAGAGTCCTATGACAGTGTCCAAAATCCATGAATTAAGTATACATTTGACTACAGAACTGATGTGATAGTATCAGAACAGAGTGTACCTACATCCCTGAGCTGAAGAATCAGTCTGTAGGTGAATATCTCACAGAGGAATTCTTCCTTGTTCATGGCCTGCCTTGCAGCTCCAGGAGTCATGGAGGACACAGTGCATGGAGTCATGATGTGCACAGTATTGGAAAGTCACGGAGTATCTACAGCAAAATTCTTCCCTAGCAGGAGGCTTATGCTTGTGGTCAGCAGTGGACACTCTGTAGGGATGTAAAACATTTTATCTATCATTAAAGAAAATATGAAAGCCCAGTATTGTATAAAGTGCATATTTTGTGGTAGCTTCTTGGCAGTGAACTCAACACCATGTCTGGGGCTCTGATTCTAAAGAACATCAGTCAATGTGCTGTGCAGTGGCAGCTTAGTTGGGAGGAGGGCCATGAACAGTAGAATAAGGTAGCAGGTGATGTATCCTGCAACTTCCAACCCTGAACACAGGAGGCTAAGCAAATAAGAATTTATCTTCTGAGGTTCAAAAATTGAGACAATTTACAAGGAAATTCGAAATAATTCTTGGATGGTACTTTACATATAGGAGAGCGATAGAGTGAAGGTTGATGTCTTCACCCACAGATGGTTACACATCATCCTTCCTAAAAACCAAAGGGAAAATAAGTACGTGGAAAAGACACTGAGGGCAACAAAATTGGTTTCCTCATAGGCTTTAGTGTTTTCAAAAGATGGTAGTATACAGGAATAAGTGTGAAAAGCCCCTCAATCACCACGTCTCCATCCTTATGCACACTGGTGCTCATTCTGCACAGACAGGGTTCATTTGGAAAATTACACATGAAGAGATTAAGCTGCAGGAGAAAGAATGCAAAAATCAAGAGGAACATCTCAGGGGGTATTTGCAAAGGCTTGTCTGAATGAAGAGGTATCTTGCTGTCAGCCACAGAGACATATATATTATGTGTGTGTTTATGTCTGCACGTTATTGTTTTTTATATGGGTGGACACTTTCTTGACCCTGACACTTTTCAGCAGAGCCTCCCAGGGGAGCTGGGATCAATTTACCACCATTGGCCTCCTGGAGTCTGCATCTGAAGTCTGGTGTGAAGGTGAAAAACACAAGTTGGAAATTATAGTTGAGTACCATCTCCCCACCTAGAGGTACCATGAGTCATACAAGTTCATTGACAGCAACATCCCAGGCCCACTTCCTCCTGGGCACTTTGCTTCTCAGCCTGTGTCAATAAGCCCTTTGGGATGTTGCCTACTGATTGCACTATAGGTTGAGAGCTTTGTGTTCATTGAAATGGTCTGAGATGGCCTAGGCTCAGCCAAGAACATCTGTGTAGTATGTGATCCAGAGTACAAGAAAAGGAGTTACAGCCTCATACACCTAGGTTTATTGCATCCTCTGCTCACTCTTTGTATGACCTATGCTTGTCATCATAACACTCACTTGTGCTGAACTCACATCCACATTCTCCATTTTGTGGGATGGCAACAATTACACTGAATGCAGAACACCAAAGCCCTAACTGAAGATCAATGCAGAAAAATATTGAAAGTTTTATTTCATTTTTCTTAATATATGTTTGCAGTCAATGGAGTTTATAGTCATCTTGGGGAGTCATCATGTACATAATATGGATCAGCTTGATTCTTTTATACTCCCTTTAGCTCCTGCCTTCCTCCCTCCACTTCTGAACCCCCTACCATTTTTCATCATTGCTGATATTATTAATCTTATCTAATGTTTATGTCACATAATGTTTATATTCATGGAGGTCATCAGGTTCCTGTAGGAGGTATATCTTTGTTCTACTTCCTCTGCCTTGCCTCCCACTCTCCACGCACACTCTGTCTGTAGTACCACTTCCCACTTACAGGGATCTATTCCATTGTCTCCTATGTATGCTTTTGTTGAGAAGTTTGTGCTTCACCTTCCTCAACTGAGAGACACTCTATGACAGTGGTGCTGAACCTATTGCATGTGTGCCAGCCTGAGCAGTTACCAATCACTGGAAGCTCTAAAAGGTTTACCATTACCGCTTGTTGGTATTGAAGCTTGTATGTCTGATTAGCTTCACTCATCCTTACATTTTTCAGGTGCATGCATTTTGCTATGTCTCAAATTTGTCCTTCTTTGTAGCTTAATATTATTCCGTTGTGCACAGATGCCACTTTTTTTTAATCCAATCCTGTTCTGATGAGTATACATGGTGCTTCTAGGCTTCGGCTACTATGACTTGTGCTGCTAAAACATTTTTACATATGTATTGCTGTTGTATGATGTCAGTAGATCTTTTGGGAAGGTATCTATCTGAGGGATAGCTAGGTCATAAGGGACTTCTGATGTTTTCTTTGAACATTCTCTATGCTGATTTCCAAAATGGTTTTACTAATTAACATTCTTACCTACAATGAAAGAGGTTCCCTTTGTCACCATGTCTGCACCAGCAATTTTTACTTTTTGAATTATTTTTTAAATTTAATTTTGTAGGTAAATTTAAGGTATACAATATAATGAAATTCATCATTGGAAATTTGCACCTTTACATAACCATGTTGGGTCATATTTTTTTCCACATTCCCCTGCCATCCAAACACTCCACCCCTCCCTAGTCTTTTTCTCATATTGATTCCATCCCCCTTTTTCCTTCCCCTACTCCTCCCAATTCCCTTTTCCCCTTTGCACCTTTTCTTCCTATTTCACATTATCTATTATACCTCTTAGTCCTTATTTACACTTTTAGTTTCACACACTAGAGAAACTATTCAGTATTTACACGTGTGTCCTATTTATTTTACATAAGAGTATCGCCTCAATGTGCATCCATTTAGCTATAAATGTCTCAAGCTTCTCATTCTTTATGACTATTACTCCATTATATATTAAAAGAATACATTTTCTTTATCCATCCTCCAGTTGATGGGCAATTAGGTAGCTTCCAAGTTTTAGCTATCACAAATTGTGTGGCTATAAAAATGGGTGGACATACATCAGTGGGGTATGATACTTTTAATTCTTTGGGGGAAGATAGCCAATAAGGGAATACCTTGGCCAAATGGGACTTCCAAATGTAGTTTTTGAGGTATTTTCATACTGATTTCCACAGTGGTTGCAACAGTCTACATTCCCACCAGCAGTGGAGCAGGGCTCCTCTTTCCCCACAGTCCAGCCAGCATTTTTTATTCATTGATTTCATGATAACAGCCATTCTTTTGGGGTGAGGTGGAATCTCAGTGTTGTTTTCATTTGCATCTCTGTAATAACCAGTGATATTGAACATTTTCTCATATGTTTATTTGGTATTGCTACTTCTTTGCCTGAGAAATGTCTATTCATTACAGATGGCCATTTTTGGATTAGGTCATTAAATTTGGGAGGTGCGATTTTTTTTAAGTTCTTTATAGATTGTAGACTGTAGACCTTTGCCTGAGGGACAGCTGGTGAAAATGTTTTCTCACATTGTGGGTTGTCTCTTCACACTGTTGGTGGTTTCTCTTGCTGGGAAGAAGCTTTTTAGTAAGAACTGATTGCACTTGTTGATTGTTTGCGCTAGTTCATGGGCAATGGAGGTTTTGTTCTTAAAATCATTTCCTACACCAATGTCATCCCGAGTTCTACCTATCCTTTCTTCCAGTTAGCTTAGTGTTTCTATTTAAATATTTAGATCTTTAACCCATTTAGATTACGTTTAGTGCATGATGAGAGATAAAGGTCTATTTTTAATATTTGGCAGCTTGAAACCCAATTTATCCAGCACCATTTATTAAAGAGACTATCTTTACACTAGTGAGGGTGTTTGGCACCTTTGTTGAAGATAAAGTAGCTGAGTGTGTCTGGAGTTGTTTCTGCATCTTCTGATCTGTTCTACTGGGCCTCAGGTCTTTTTCTTTGCCAGTACCATGCTGTTTTTATCACAGTAGCTTTGTAGTATAGATTCAAGTTGGGGATTGTGATACGTCCTACCTTGTCTTCATTACCTAGTATTGCTTTTGCTGTTCTAGGTTTCTTCTAGTTCCAAATGAATTTTTGAATTGTTTTGTTGAGGTCTGTGAAGTATGCTGGTGGAATTTCAATTGGGATTGCATTGAATCTATGTAGCAGTTTTGGAAGTATGGGCATCTTCACTATGTTGATTCTTCCTACCCAGAAGCAAGGGATGTCTTTGCATTTTCTGATATTGTCTCCAATTTCTTTTTTCAGAGTGCTATAGTTTACAAAGTAGAAGTCTTTGATTTCTTTTCTTAGGTTGATGCCAAGGAATTTCAATTTTTTGGATGCTATTGTGAAAGGAATTGTTTGCTCTATTTCTCTCTCAGTGAGTGTTTTTCATGTACAGAAAGGCTATTGATTTTTGTGGGTTGACCTTGTATCCAGCTACTTTACTGAATTTATTTATTAAATCTAGAAGACTTTTGGTGGAGTTCTTAAGGTCTTCTATATATAGTATCATGTCACTTGAAAATAAAGACAATTTAAATGCTTCATTTCCTATCTTTATTCCTTTGATTTCTTTCTCTTGTCTAATGCTATGGCTTATATTTGCAAGACTATATTGAACAGGAGTGGTGATAGTGGATATCCTTGTCTTATTCCTGATTTTAGTGTGAAGGATTTCAGTTTTTGACCATTTAGTATGATATTGGTTGTTGGTTTTTCATAGATGACTTTTATCAGATTGAGGTAGAGACTGTCTATTCCAAATCTTTGGAGAGTTTATATCATAAATGCATGTTGGATTTTGTCAAATGCTTTTTTGCATCTATCAAGATGATATGTTTTTTGTCCTTGTCTCTATTGATATTGTGAATTACATGTATTGACTTGTATATGTTGAACCATCCCTGTATCCCTGGGATGAATCCCACTTGGTCAGAGTGTATGATCTTCTTGATGTTCTTCTGCATTCTATTTGCCAGTATCTTATTAAGGGTTTTTGTGTCTATGTTTATTAGTGAGATTGGCCTATAGTCTTCTTTTTCAGTTGGGTCTTTTTCTGCTTTGGGGATCAAGGTTATGCTTGCTTCCACAAATGAATTTGGGAGTATTGCTTCCCTTTCAATTTCATTGAATAATTTAAACAGTAGTGGCAGAAGTTCCTCTATAAATGTCCTGTAGAATTCAGCAGGGAAGCGATATGGACCGGGCTTTTTTTCATTGGTAAGTTTTTAATTACATTTTCAATTTCATTGATTGACATTGGGATTTTTAGAATTTTTAGGTCTTCTTGGTTCAATGATGGTAATTCATACTTATCTAGGAATCTGTGCCTTTCTTCTGTGTTTTCCATCATTATTTGTGTATAGGTTGTAGAAGTAGGTATTGATCATCCTCTGGATTTCTGCTGGGATTATTGTAAATTCACCCTTTTCATTCTTAATTTCATGGGTTTGGTCCTATTCTTTCCTTTTTTTATAAGGTTGGCTAAAAGTGTTTTATTCTTTTGAATAAAACATTTATTCTTTTGAATAAAACATTTATTCTTTCAAAGAACCAACTCTTGGCTTCATTTTTTTTGTACTGTTCTCTTAGTCTCCATTATATTGATTTCTCCCCTGATATTTATAATTTCCAACCTTGTATGAGCTTTGCATTTGTCCTGCTCTTCTTTTCCTAGAAGTTTGATTTTCAGCATATGGTTGTGTGATTGAACTCACTCTGTTTCCATTGCATGAATATTTACTGCTATGAATTTCCCTCATAAGACTGCTCTCATCGTGTCCCAAAGATTCTGACATGATGTATTGACATTTTAATTTAATTATAGAATCTGTGATTTCTTGAAGAAGAACCCATTGGTTATCCAGAAATGTTCTGTTCAATTTCCATATGATTATGAAATTCTGGTGGTTTATTTTGCTATTGATTTCCAATTTCATCACTCTATGGTCTGATAATATACAGGGGATAACTTCAATTCCTTTGCACTTACTTACGCATGTTCTATGGCCAAGAGTATAGTATATTTTGGAGAATGACCCATGTGCAGTCGAAAAGAATGTGTATTCTGATTTTGTGGGTTGGAACACTCAATAAACATCTGTTAAGATTATTTGTTCAAGCATTTGATTTAGTGCATTCAGGAAGCTGAGACAGTAGTTTTGACATGAGTTTGAGGCCAGCCTGGGCTATGTAGTGAGCTTAAGACCAGCCTGCACTACATAGTAAGACTGTGTTTTTTAAAAAAACATCAAAATGGTCTGTACATGATAGCTGGTTGTTGTGGTCTTGTGGATATATGGAGGTTGTGTCTGCCCCTTGGGTCCATTGCAGGAAGCTGAAGAGTGCTGAGGAGATGAGCCTCTCTGGCCACTGTACCACCACTGGAGAGCACCGAGGAGGTGATCTGCAAGGGGGACAGAAACCACCAGCTGTGCTGAGCCATTACCTGGATCCACACAGCAGAGTTTCAGAGGTCAAAAAGGACATGGTTCTGAGCTTGAGAAGTTAGAGTAGAAGTGAGCAACAGAAAGAGGGCCTCTCTGAAGCCCATTGATGAAAATTAAAGCCCACCAGAAAAGTGAAGAAAATCTCTGTAGTAAAGACACACAAGACCACCTATGTTGGGGAGCAGTGGTGTGAACCAGAGCAGTAGAGCTGCAAATAGATCAGAGCTAGGGATCCACCCAGACCCCTGAGGGTGGGGAGCACCAGCCCAAGCAATGGGCCTTCATGGAAAAGAGCTGCACAGGTACACAATCAACAGCCAGAGGTTCACACCAATACCATCAGTAAGTGTGTGAGACCCTAGACAGAAGCTTGCTCACACAACAGAAATTGGAGTGAACAGCCCCCAGCCAATGACCCTCCCAGAAAACAGCTACATAGGGCCTCTAGCCAGTGACACACCTAGATACCATCCCAAGTGTGCACTGGCCCCAGCCGGAAGCCCATCCAGACAACATGTCAGCTCAGGGATTCAGAAGGACAATTTTCTGAACCTAGGAATTAGTGTACTGGTGAGCAGCAGAGAAGAGACAGCTCGATTGGTTTGCTGAGAATTCTTCAAATTCTCAGCTCACTATTGGGTGAGCAAAAAGATGCCTCAACAAAGACCCAGCAGGCTGCATCTGTTGAAATGGAAAGACACATAAATAAAGTCTCAAATCCAGACTTTCAGATCACTTAAGGCAACCCCAGAGGGAAACAAGATGGTGCAATCTAATACTCAACGACCTGGACTCCTGAACTGGCAACAAAAGAGGACCTGGAAAAGATGAAATCAGAAATAATTTCTCAGTAACAGCAGAGATTGTGCCCACAGTACAAGACATGATTAATAAATCTAGAGTGGGCACAGACAAAAAAAATAGAGGAGCTGAGGAACATGATGGAATCCTAACATAGGAAGAAAATGGAATCCACAAAACACATGCAAACAGATTTCCAGGAGATTAAAACTCCATTGAAAGTTTACGGAGCAGAATGAGACAATGTGAGGACAGAATTTCAGATATACAAGATAAGATTGCAGTTAGTGATGAGGAAAATAAAACTTTCTTTAAAATGTAAGGGACCATGAGAAATCAATCCAGCAGCTGCTAGACAGTGCAAAGAAGAATAACATAAGACTGGTCAGAGTCAATGAAGAAACAGGAGAGAGTGCAGATGACATAAAAACTGTTCACAGAAATAATGACAGAAAACTTCTCAAGCAGGGGAAAAGAGCTTGACATTCACATAAGTGAGGCAAATAGGACTCCAACTAGCCTTGATAGTATATATATATATATATATATATATATATATATATATATATATATATATATATATATACCTAAGTTAAACCCAACAGAAAAAAGAATAGTCTACAAGGAGTTAGAGAAAATAAACAAATCACATACAAAGAAAGCCCACCAGAATCACAGCAGACTTCTCAATGCAAACCCTCAAGGCAAGAAGAGCTTGAAATGAAGTATTTCAAGCCCTAAAGGTAAACAGCCTTCAACCCAGATTGATGTACCCTGCAAAACTATCTTTCAAAATTGATTGAAAAATAAGATACTCTCATGACAAAGAGCACCTTAGGAACTTCATAAATACCAAACCAGCACTCCAAAAAATTTTAGACAATATCCTAGGAAAAGACAATGAGGTTCACACTCCCAGGAAGCTCAGCAGAATGAATCCATCAGACACAACAAGAAATTAAACACAAAAGGGGCAAATCCAACACAAAGAAAAAATCAAGACAAAGATAAGTCAATATGTTTCAGTTATTACTATCAATGTCAATGGTCTCAATTCACCTGTTAAAGAAATAGACTGGCAGAATGGGTCAAGAAGCAAGATCCAACAATATGCTGCATACAAGAAACACCCTTAATTTATTTTTATGAAGGAAGATGCAATACTTTATATTCACCTTTTCCAGCCAGCAAATGTTACATAAATAAAGCTGAAAATAAGACACTCCCTTCATCCAATCATTAAACACCTATGGTTACAATTAACTTATTCTAAATCATAAGATGTTGCTACTGGTTTCTGAGGGCACAGGTGCCTTGGAAGCCTCAGGTATACAGGCCACTCCTAGCTACCTGTCTCCTTGCCTCCTTTCTGGGGCAGCTGTTTCTACAGAATGAGCTCCAAATGCTACACTCTGCTTAATGCACTTTCAGTGTCACCTGGGGCCTTTCTTCTGACCCAGGCTACTTCCTTTTGGACACACTTAATTTAAAAAGAAGTTCAGACTTAAAGTTAAAGGGTGGAAAACAATACTCCATGCAACAGGAACCTTAAAAAAAGCAGGAGTATCTATCTTCTTTGCAGATCAAGTGGATTTTAAACCAAAATCTGAAAAACTTCTGGCCTCAAGAATTTCAGATAAGGAACAGTCAACTTGTATGTACAAATCTATTGTGAACATGTGTTTTCATTTCTGTTAAGTAAAAACTTAAGAACAGAACTATTGATTCTTAATAGTAATATATCAAATTTCTATATTGTTTTCCAAAATGGTTTTATCATTTTACATTCACATTAGCAGTATTGGTTCTAACTGGTTCACACCTAAGCTGACATTTGTTTTTTTAAACTTTAAACTTAATCTCCCAAATGAGTGTATAATACAATCTTGTTATTGTCCTGATTAATATTTTTCTGATTGTAGTGTTGCACACCTTTCCTTGTGCTGTACTGGCTATTTATCATCTTTTTGTGTCTACTTTTTAATTGGGTTGTCTATTAATGAGCTGTAAGAGTTCTTTATATATTTTGGGTATAGGTCATATGTATTATAAATATGTTCCAGTTAACAACTATTATTTTCTTAATGATGCCTTTTAAAGCTCTAAATATTGATGGAATCTCATTTATCAAGTTTTTTCTTTTATATATAATCATTTTTGTATCCTAGGAAATTCTTGCCTACCCTAAATTCATGAACATTTTCCCTTGTAATTTCTTCATTAAGTTTTATAGTTTTAGTCTTTCATATTTAGGTTCATAGACCCTCTCAAGTATTTTTATGTATGGAAATAAAGATTTGAGGTAATTTTTTCATATGTGTTCTAGTACCAGGTGTTCTAGTACCATTTGTTGAAAACATTATCTTTTACTCTACTCTTCAGTTGAGTTTATGTTCTATAAAATATTAATGTTAAATAATGTTTCAAAAATCATTGGACTATATATACATGGTTCTATTTCTAGATTCTCTGTTTTATCCCATTGATCTATATATGTTTTCTTAAGCCAAAATTGCCTTGATTACTGTAGCTTTAGAAGTCTTAAAATTAGGTAACAAATATCTTCCAACACTGAGTTTTGTTTTTTTTTTTACTTTTCCAGGTCCTTTGTACTCATACATAACTTTTAAATTTCAATATGCAGTTCTTCCTTTACAGCAAGTATACATAGACCTGAATTTTTATATATACCTTGTGTTTTCTAATCCTGCTAAATTCAAATACAAGTTCTAGGGGCTCCTAGAGATTTCTTAGTATTTTTCTATGTAATGATCATTTCATCTACATATGAAGATTTTACTTCTACCTTGCCAGTCCTATGCTATTTGTTTATTTTCATTGCCAGACTCTTTTGGTTTGGGCCTATGTTGCAAAGTTTATTGGACAGATGAAAAGTAGGCATATCTGCCGTTTTTCCCCACCTTAGGGAGAAAGCATTGTATCTTTTCCATTCATATAAGGTGGTTTTGCTGGAAGTATGGAATACATATCTTTTATCGGTTGAGAAGGTTCTGTTCTACTTCTAGTCTCCTGATAGCTTTTACCATGAACAGCTGTAGGATTTAGTCCAATACTTTTTCTAAAACTACTGATAGGATCATATGGCTTTTTCCTCTGTTAAAATGATGCCTTTTGGGGGGTGGATCCTCCAATGCTGAACCAACACCGCCATCCCTATGATAAAACCACTTACTACATACTGCCAGATCTGACTTCTAATAGTTTGTTTTGTTAAACAAATTTTTATCTATGTTCATACTTTTCTCTTCTATTATGTTTATCCAGTCTTAGTATTAGCACAATGTTGATTTCCTAAAATGAGAGAAGTATTCTTTCTTTTTTCTGTTTTAAATGTTTGATATAATTCATCAGTTTAAATGTATACAAGCCTGTTGTTGTCATATAGGTAGGTTTTCAAGTTAGGAATATACTTTCTTTAATAGGTGCTATTCAAATTTTGTGTTTCTTCCAGAGTCAGTTTCATGAATTTGTCTTGTAATATACTTTCTATATCCTTTTAAATTCTGTAAAATTTGTGGTAATATCGTCTATATCTTGATATTGTAATTTTTAAAAACTATATAATTGATATAGTGTAATAGGAAGAAAAGGTCTAAAGGAACAGGGGTAGTGGGAGGGGCAGGGGAAAGGAAAGAAGGCAAAAGAAAAAATGTGAGAAAAGGAAAGAAATGTCTTTGTAAATAGGGAAGAGTGGGAGGTGAAGGGAGGGGAGGAGAATGGGGAAAAATAAGAACCAAGATATGTCATGTAAAGGTACAAGATCCCAATGATGAATGTAACTGTATTTTATACCTAAATTGTATTAATAAACTTAATGAAAAAAAAGTTTGACTGAGTTCTAGTACTTTGTTGTTTATTTTCTGTGACCAAGGCATATTGAGGTTCCCCATTACTATTTTATTAGTGCATATTTGATTTTGTGTGTCCATTAGTATTTATTTTACATAGTTGAGTGCACTAGGATTGGTGAATATACATTTGTGATGGTCATGTCTTCCTCTTGGATCTTTCCCTTTACAAGGATGTAGTGTCCTTCTTTGTCTCTTTTAATCAGTGTTGGTTTGAATTCCAAACACAGAGGATAGCTACTCCTCCTTTTTTTCAGGTTCCTGTAGCAAGGAGTATGGTTTTCCACCCTTTAACTTTCAGTCTATGAGTTTCTTTCTGAATTACATGTGTTTCTTGTATCCAGCATATTGTTGGATCTCGCTTCCTCACCCATTCTGTCAGTCTTTTTCTTTTGATTGGTGAATTGAGACCATTAACATTTACATTTGTAACTGACATATATTGACTTATCCTTGTCATGACTTTTTTCTTTTTGTGGTATTCTCCTCCTTTGTGTTTAATTTCTTGTGCCTGATCGATTCATTCTGCTGTGTTTCTGGGGTTATGATCCTCATCGTCTTTTCCTAGGATACTGTTTAGAATAATTTGGAGTGCTGATTTGGTATTCATGAAGTTCCTCAGATGCTCTGTGTCATGAAATATCTCATTTCTCCAACAATTTTGTAATTTTGCTGTGTACATCAATCTGGAATGGAGGTTGTTTTCCTTTAGGACTTGAAATACTTGACTCAAGGCTCTTCTTGTTTTGAAGGTTTGTGTTGAGAAGTCTGCTATGATTCTGATGGGCTGTCCTTTGTATTTGATTTGTTTCTTTTCAATAACTACTTGTTGAATTTTCTTTTTCTGTTGGATTTCTGGAATCTTCACTATTTTATGCCTAGGTGTATATATATTTTTTTATCATGGCTATTTGAAGTCCTATATGCCTCACTTATCTGTATGTCATGTTCTTTTCCTCTGTTTGGGAAGTTTTCTGCCATTACTTCTTTGAATTGTTTTTTTTTTATGTCATTTGCACTGTCTCCTGTTTCTTCATTGACTCTGTTCACTCTTATGTTATTCTTCTTTGCATCATCTAGCAGCTGCTGGATTGATTTCTCATGGTCCATTACTATATTTTAGAAATTTTTACTATTCACTAATTGGAATCCTATCTTTTATATCTGAAATTGTGTCCTTACATTGGCTCATTGTGCTGCATAAACTTTCAATGGACTTTTTAATCTCCTGGATACCTGTTTGCATCTGTTTTATGGATTCCATTTTTTTCCTATGTTGCAATTCCATCATGTTTCTCAGCTCCTCTACTTTTTTTACCTGTATCTTCTCTAGGTGAATTAATCATGTCTTGCAGTATGAACACAATCTTTGTTGTTTCTGAGATCTTATTTGTGATTTTATTTTTTCCAGATCCTCTTTCCTTGCCAGTTCAGGGAGTCCAGGTGTCTGAGTATCAGATTTTTCCATCTCATTGACCTTTTGGGTTGCCTTAGGTGATCTGGGAGTCTGATTTTGAGACTTGTTTACATTTGTTCTCATTTCAATAGATGCATCCTGCTGTCCCTTTGTTAAGGTGACTTTTGACCCCTCAGTGGCCTTCAATTCTCAGCAAGATACCTGGAGGCCTTTTCTCTACTGCTCACTCCTGTGCCAATTCCTGGGTTCAGAATGGTGGCCTTCTGGATCTCTGCACTGCCTGTTTTCCAAGTGGGGTTCTGGGTGGGTGCTGTGCACACTTTGAATAGTACCTGGGCATGCCTCTGGCTCTTCCCTGCACCTCTACATAGCTGTTGTCTAAGAGGTCCTTTGGCTGGTGTCTGTGCACCCCATTTGCTGGTGTCTGAGCAGGCTTCTGTCTGGGGTTTCCATGCATTTACCAAATGTATCTGTGCAGGCCTCTGACTGTTCCTTGTGCACCTGTGGAGCTCTTTTCCAAGCAGGTCTTTGGATAAGGCTGTGGATCCAAGCTTCTGGAGCCAGGTCAGGGCCCTGGCTAGGACTTTCCCACAATTCATTGCTTTGTTCCCTCCAGTCTTCTTGCTGTGATCTCAGGAATAGGTTTTTATGTACCATCCAATTTGTCCATCAATTCAATGAAACTAATAACAATTCCATTATTATTGTAGCATAATGATAATTACTGATGGTGGTGGAATTAACTAAGCTTTATCTTGGACAGTATTTTTCAGATTTGATTTCCTAGAATTTAGTGAACACTGTGGTTGCGAATCCTCAATGCATTATCTTTCATTCACTGAATGCCCAGGTTGTTGTTTACAGAAGGTTGGTTTAGTAAGGCAGATCTTTAATTATTCAGAGAGAAGAGAAAAGTACTGTCATGAAAAATGTAAATACACAATATGAGAAAAAACTAGGTTGTTCTCTTCACCATGACAAAAATGGGTTATACTATTGAAAATTACATTCTATGTAAAGTTTTATTTAATGTCCAGGATGGCAAAGTAGGACAGTTTGTATCAACTAGTCCAGTGAATTTCTACATGGAGCAGATATATAAATAATGAAAAAAGATTAGTTTGGAATAACAGTTTCCATTTCACACTAAACATGGAGAAGTGTTTGAGGTGTCCATATCATCAGTACACCAACAAACAGTAAAACCACTGCCTGAAAAAGTCTGTGACATTTATGGCTCATGAAAAATTCTTGGGGGAGACACTGGCTAGCACTGCCCTGAGTCTCACTGTCCTCACAGCTGCTGTTCTTGGGCTCTTTTTGAAACACTGAGACACTTATATCATGAAAGCCAACAAATGGGCTCTCAGTTACAACCTGCTCACCTCCTTCACCTTGTATTTCCCCTGCTCCTTACTCTTCATTGGCCATAACAACACAGCCATCTGTATACTCCAGAAGACCACATTTGTAATTGTGTTCACTGTGGCGGTTTCCACTGTCTTGGTCAAGCCTATTATTGTGCTTCTGACCTTAAAATCACTGCACCAGGCAGAAGGATGAGGAAGTTTCTTTGTCAGGGGGACTTAACTACATAATTCCCATCTGTTCCGTGATCTGACTCAGTCTCTTTGGATTTTGGATGGAGACAAATCCACCATTTATTGACACAAGTGCACACTCTGAACATGGCCACATCATCATCATGTGCAACAAGGGCTCATTCACTGCCTTCTACTGTGTCCTGGAATACCTAAGCTCCATGGCCCTGATGAGCTTCACTGTGGCTTTTCTGACCAGGAACCTGCCTGACACATTCAATGAAGCTCAGTTGCTGATATTCAGCATGCCTATGTTCTTCAGTGTGTGGGTCACCTTCCTCCCTGTGTACCATAGCACCAAGGAGAAAGTCATGGTGGCCATTGAGGTCTTCTCCATCTTAGCGTCCAGTGCAAGGTTGCAGAGATGCATCTTTGCCCCCAAGTGTTATATTATTTTAGTAAAGATAGGTATTTTGTGCCTAAGTTCAAAAATAAAATATAAAATATATCCTAGAAATAATAGGCCTTCTTAAATTGAATCATATGATTTTTCTGCAATACATAAATGAGCCTCAGGCTAATCAACACCATTTAACTAGAGAGAGGTTAAATAGCAATATGAGTTTCACATGAATGAACCCATTGGCTTTTACTTCTTTGTGTAGAAATGTAACATTCACTACAACCTATAGCCATCAACTTTATAATATATGTTACTTTTGAAAATTTTTGTTCCACCGATAATAGTAATTGTATTTCTATGATGTGTGCTTATTCCAATTTTATTTAGTCTTCCCCTGACTTTCTAAACTATTTATTTTTGCAGGACTGAGAATGATCTCAAAGACTTCACACGGAGATACATTCCATGGCCTTTGTAAAATTCTTTCTTTATTTTGAGGAAGATTCTTGTGAATTTTCTAAGTTGGCTAGGGTGGCCTTGAATTAAGAATTCTCCTGGGCCAGGGATTTAGCTCAGTGGTTCCGCTGCCTGCCTTGCAAGCACAAGAACCTGAGTCCCCAGTACCAAAAAAAAAAAAAAAAAGAGAATTCTCATAAGTCACTGAGAAAATAGTAAATCTAATTATACTAGGACCAATATCCTAGCCAAGTGCTCTGATAGATGTAGCCATGGAAAAAGCACACAGGCTCAGTTTTGTAATTTATGGATGTGGAGAAAAGTCTAAAGGACATGAGAACATGGAGGTATGGTAAAATATGGTAAAATAAGATGGATATTTTTCCACACTTCTGTAGGTTCAGGTATTTCTGAGTCAAAGGTGTGAGATTCCTTTTATCTCATAGGTTTGATACTAGCCTGAGAACTAGAGTGAGAACCCATTTGTATTAAAGAAAACAAAACACACACATAAACAAACACACAGAGACAATGTGACATATGTATATGGTCTATTATATTAATATATATGTCACATATAATTTGTATATGTATGGTATGACAAAAAGGGTAGTGAATACTTAAATTAAAACATTTTAGAATAAAACAATAAAACAAAAAAGCATTTTAGAATATAAGATACTTTGCCATTAATTGTCCCCAAATTTGAAACCCACTTATGACATTGTTCTTGCCTCTTTCTGAAGAAGTAATGGAAGACCTTTTTATATGACTGTCTTTATTTGCATTGCCCTGGATATCTCAATTTCCAGAAATGAAAATTATTTATCTTACATGGTTATTTTGACTCTAAGAGCCAGAAAATGGTGTCATATTCAGTGAATAAGGTTGCTGAGGATACAGAGTAATTTTTTTTGAGCTTGCCTTTCCATCCCAAGGCACTAAGAAGTAACATTCAGTGTATTTTTTTAATCATGCTTTGTAAAGACACTGGGGACAGAGAACTTCAGAACTGTTCATAAAGCGTCAAGAAAGAAAGGCATAAGACTCTGAAGAAACCGCAAGTACTTTAGGTGGACCAATGATAATGTGTCTTTATGCTACTACATCATTTTAATTTAAACATTCACTGTGTATTTCAATCGCACCTCACACACACAATGAGCAACTAGAGTGAGCAGGAGTGGAAAAATGAGGGGAGGTGGGAATGATAAATGGCAGTTTCCCTGTGGTGAGCAAAATTAGTCACGTGCAGTAATCACGGGAATCATCTAGCAGATAACGTTCCAGGCCTAATAGATCTAGTATGTGCCATGGAAATGGAACATGATAAGAAATTTTAGATTCAGAAGAAGCACATCTAAATTTATAATCTAGCTATGTCATATTATATTCATGAATTTCACTCTTACTAAAAATTTGAGAAGCGCAGGTGTTTTCTTTTGGAATTAGGCAACTAGTGCCTAAGGAGAACTTTATATTGAGGTTCAAATATTCCTTATGTAAAAACCTGAGCATGTTATTAATTAACAGAATCATATTTTTGGTTTTTTTTGTTTCACTTGTTAGGGTTAAAAAAATTGAGTTAATTTTACTTCATATTATGACACATTATTAATGTACATCATGCAGTATATTTATTAACCCTATTAAAATTATAGCTTACAAGTGTCTCCCACACAGTAGTGTGAAGTGAGGGATATTGCTTCTCACAGGAATTAGTAATGAAGGTGCATATAAGCACTACCTATGTAGTGCATCAGATATAGCCAAGAAAATTTCTTCAGACTCCTTCTTTTTATACTTTGCAATGTTTGATGCCATTCAAGGTCATGGGACACAGCACTAACCTTGTGACCTGGTTATACCTGAAATTTTACCAGGAACATATTTTAGAGCAAAGCTTGCTCCCTGGGATGTGCTATTCCATCAACATGTTTCACCTAACCTTTAGTGGATTCTACACCAGCCTGAGAGGAAATCTGTATACAATGTAGTATGAAAATAGATATATGTGACATATGACCAATCAACCTGGTCTGAATGTCTTACCTGAAAAAGGAAAATGACTGAAGTTTTCATCAGACAAACACTAGAATGTGAAGAGTGTGCAAAGCACTACACTTCTAGAATGAGTGAAATTTGAGCCCAAATCAAAAGTTCCATCTCACATTGGGAGAACAGTGTCTATACACCACACATGCCAGTTTGTCCTAGGATTTAGTATCAAGGTTGAACAATAAGAATAACTAATGCAGGTGGGCTTGGCCACAGGCAACCGAGTGGCACCTGGAGTGTGGCTGAGGGGAGCAAGCTGCCGGAGGCAGTGGCTCAGGGTGGTGCCCAGGCCCAGGGGCCAGCAAGCCAGCTCCAGCCCGTTGCCTCATCTCCTCTCGCTCCCACCCTCTGGTCCACGTCGGTCCCTGTGGCATGGGTGACTGGTGCGGGACAAAAGGGACCTGTACTCTGTGGTCCTGATAGACCTGCTTTGAAACAGGTAAGACCGGCACACCTTACTGATGTCCCGGGTCACAAAGAACACACTGAGCCAGCCCGCAGGAGACAGGCAGGTCTGCCCATGCCCTACCGAGGTCCTGAGTCACACAGAACAGGACAAATCAGCCCACACATCAGCAGCAGTCCAATTGACCGCCTCCCCACCCTGTTCCTCTGTGTGGCCACCTGGTTCCACACAACAGGGATGTGGAGGAGACCAAACCACCAGACCATGGTACTGAGTCCCGCTGCTCCTGGCCCAGAGGTAGGGGCTTCTAAGCAGCAGTCCCACTGCTCCTGGTCCAGAGGAAGGGGCTTCCCAGCCATCATCCTGCCTGCTGCTCCCAGCCCAGAGGAAAGGGCTTTGGGGCCACATTCTGTCCTGTCACTCCTGGCCCAAAGGAAAGGGCTTCCAGGCCACAAACCCACCCACTGCTCCCGGGCAAGAGGTAGGGGCTTCTGAGCCACCATCCCAGTGCTCCTGGACCAGAGGAAAGTGCTATCTGGCCACCATCTCTACTGCTGCTCCTGGGCCCTGTCCCACTTCTCCCAGCTCAGAGGAGGTAATCCATGCAGGTGCCAAAATCATCCCCATCAGTTGAAATGAGAAAAGAAGTAAATAAGTCTCAAAACCAGATTTCCAGATCACCTACAGCAACCCCAAAGGGAAATGAGATGGAACACTCTGATACTCAACCACCTGGACCCACTGAACTGGCAAAAAAAGGAGATCTGCAAAAAATAAAATCAGAAATAATTTCTCAGATAACAGGAGAAATTGTGCCCCTACTGGAAGACATGATTAATAAACCTAGAGAGGAGCTCAGAAACATGATGGAATACTAACATAGGTAATAAATGGAATCCATAAAACAGATGCAAATAGATTTTCAGGAGATAAAAAACTCCACTGAAAGTCTACACAGCAGAATTAGCCAATGTAGAAACAGAAGAGAGTGCAGATGACATAAAAAAATCTCTTCACAGAAATAATGGCAGAAAACTTCCCAAGCAGGGGAAAAGAACTTGACATACAGATAAGGGAGGCATATAGGACTCCAAATAGCCTTGATCAAAAAAAAATTCTACACATAGGCATATAACTGTTAAGATTCCAGAAACACAACAGAAGAACAAGATTCTACAAACAGTCAGAGAAAAGAAACAAATCACATACAAAGGAAAGCCCATCAGAATCACAGAAGACTTCTCAACACAAACCATCAAGGCAAGAAGAGCTTGGAGTGATGTATTCCAAGCCCTAAAAGAAAACAGCCTCCAACCTAGATTGATGTACCCTGCAAAACTATTTTTCAAAATGGATGGAGAAATAAGATACTTTCATGACAAAGAGCACCTTAGGAACTTTGTGAATACCAAACCAGCACTCCAAAGAATTTTACACAATATCCTAGGAAGAGACATTGAGGATCACAACCTCAAGAAGCAAAGCAGAATGAACCCATCTGGCATGACAAGAAATTAAATGTAAAGGAGGAGAACCCAAGAAAAAGAAAAAGTCATGGCAAGGACAAGTCAATACGTTTCAGTTATAACCATCAATGTTAATGGTCTCAATTCACCAATCAAAAGAAACAGACTGGCAGAATGGGTCAAGAAACAAAATCCAACAATATGCTGCATACAAGAAACACACTTAATTCAAAATGAAACTCATAGACTGAAAGTTAAAGGGTGGAAAATAATACTCCATGAGACAGGAACCACCAGTAAAGCAGGAGTAGCTATCCTCTTTACAGATCAAGTAGATTTCAAACCATCACTGATTAAGAGAGATGAAGAAGGACACTACATTCTTGTTGAAGGGAACAATCCGAGAGGAAGAGATGACAATCATAAATATCTATGCACCAAACACTAGTGTTCCCAACTATATAAAACAAATACTAACGGACATGAAAAGTCATATATGCACTAATACAATTGTAGTGGAGGACCTCAACACCCCACTGTCACACATAGATAGATCAACTAGACTAAAAATAAGTACTGAAATATTAGAACTCAATCACACTCTTGAACAAATGAACTTAACAGATGTTTACAGAATCTTCCACCCCACAAAATCAGAATACACATTCTTCTCAGCTGCACATGCGTCATTCTCAAAAATAGACCACATACTCACACATAGAACATGTTTAAGTAAGTCCAAAGGGATTGAATTTATCCCCTGTGTATTATCAGACCACAGTGCAATGAAATTGGAGATCCACAGCAAAAGAAACTCAAAAAATTTCATAAACACGTGGAAATTAAACAACACACTTCTGAATAACCAATGGGTCACAGAGGAAATTAAAGAAGAAATCAGACAGTTCCTTCAATTAAATGACAATGACAAT
The DNA here is from genome assembly GCF_053883595.1 of Heterocephalus glaber. Taxonomy (NCBI): domain Eukaryota; kingdom Metazoa; phylum Chordata; class Mammalia; order Rodentia; family Bathyergidae; genus Heterocephalus; species Heterocephalus glaber. The sequence continues at coordinate 191,605 of NW_028258331.1, read as the reverse complement.
ACAACATATCAGAATCTATGGGACACAATGAAAGCAGTCTTATGAGGGAAATTCATAGCAGTGAATATGCATGTTAGGAAAACAGAACGAGCCCAATTAAAAACAACCTGATGCTACACCTCAAGCTTCTAGAAAAAGAAGGACAGGACACCCCGAGAGCTCATACAAGGGATGAAATTATAAAGATCAGAGGAGAAAACAATGCAAAGGAGACTAAGAGAATGATACAAAAAATCAATGAAGCCAAGAGTTGGTTCTTCGAAAGAATCAACAAAATTGACAAACCCTTAGCCAACCTTATCAGAAAAAGGAAAGAAAAGGCCCCAAACCATGTAATTAGGAATGAAAAGGGTGAAATTACAACAGACGCAGCAGAAATCCAGAGGATCATCAATACCTATTTCCAGAACCTATATGCCAATAAGATGGACAACACAAGTCAAATTTTCACTCTTTTCAGATGACATGATACTCTATATAGAAAACTCCAAGAACTCCACCAAAAGTCTTCTAGATTTAATAACCAAATTCAGTCAATTAGCTGGTTACAAGGTTAACACACACGAATCAATAGTTTCCTCTACACCAGTGACAGACTCACTGAGAGAAATAGGCAAATAATTCCTTTCACAATAGCATCCAAAAAACTGAAATACCTAGGAATCATCCTGACGAAAGAAATCAAAGACCTCCTCTCTGAAAACTATGGCATTTTGAAAAGAGAGATTGAAGATGATATCAGAAAATGGACAGACATCCCCTGCTCCTGGGTAGGAAGGATTATTATACTGAAAATGGTCATACTTCCAAAACTCCTATATAGATTTAATAGAATTCCAATTGAGATCCCAACAGCGTACTTCACAGACCCTGAGAAAACAATCCAAAAATTCATCTGGAACAAGAAGAGACCCAGAATAGCAAAAGCAATTCTAGGTAACAGAGACATGGCAGGGGGTATCACAATCCCCAACCTGCAACTCTACTACAAAGCTACTGTGATAAAAACAGCATGATACTGGCAAAGAAACAAACCTGAGGACCAGTGGAACAGATTAGAAGATACAGAAACAATGCCAGACACACTCAGCCATCTCATCTTCAATAAAGGAGCCAAACACACTCACTGGAGGAAAGATAGCCTCTTTAATAAATGGTGCTGGAAAAATTGGGCTTCAACTTGCTAAAAATTAAAACTAGACCTGTATCTGTGACCATGCACTAAACTAAAATCAAAATGGGTTAAAGATCTAAATATTAAAATAGAAATTCTGAACCAGTTGGAACAGAGGTTAGGTAGAATCCTTGAAGACATCGATGTAGGAAAAGATTTTATGAACAAAATCTCACTTGTCCGTGAACTAGCACAAACAATCAACAAGTGGGATCTCTTCTTATTAAAAGGCTTCTGCACAACAAGAGAAACCAACAGCAGTGTGAAGAGACAACCCACAATGTGGGAAAAAATCTTCACCTGCTCTTCCTCAGACAAAGGTCTACTATCTCGAATCTGTAAAGAACTTAAAAAGATCAGACCTCCCAAATTTAAAGACCCAATCCAAAAATGGGCATCTGAAATGAACAGACATTTCTCAGACAAAGAAGTAGAAATAGCAAATAAATATATGAAAAAATGTTCAACATCACTGGTCATTTGAGATATGCAAATGAAAACAAGGCTGAGATTCCACTTCACTCCAGAAAGAATGGCTGCTATCATGAAATCAACCAATAACAAATGCTGGCAGGGCTGTGGGGAAAGAGGAACCCTGCTCCACTGCTGGTGGGAGTGTAGACTGGTGCAAGCACTGTGGAAATCAGTATGGAAATACCTCAAAGAACTAGGACTGGAAGTCCCATTTGACCCCGCTATTCCACTGCTGGGGATCTTCCCCAAAGAATTAAAAGAATCATACCACAGTGATATATGTGCACCCATGTTCATAGCAGCACAGTTTGTAATAGCTAAAAGTTGGAAACAGCCCAAATGCCCATCAACTGGAGACTGGATAAAGAAAATGTGGGGGTTTTAATAAAATGGAGTACTAATCAGTCATAAAAAATGAGAAATTAGAGACATTTATAGCTAAGTGGATGCACATTGAGGCAATACTCTTAAGTGAAATAAATAGGACACACATGAATAAATTCCGAATAGTTTCTCTGGTGTGAGAAACTGAAACTGTAAATAAGGACTAAATGTATAATAGGTAATGTGAAATAGGAAGAAAATGGGCAAAGGGGAAGGAAGTGGGAGCGCTAGGGGAAAGGATAGAAGGGAATGGGATTAATATGAGAAAATGAAAAAATAGGAACAAAATCTTTGTAAATACAGAGGAATGCAGGGGTTGAAGGGAAGGCTGGGCAAGGGTGAAAAATCAGAACCAAGAGAGATTATGTAAAGGTGAAAATTTCCAATGATGAATACCATTATATTGTATACCTAAAATGTACCAATGATTGGAATGAATAATCGATAATGCAAAATAGGAAGATAAGATCCAAAAGGGTTGGGGTAGTGGGAGGGACAGGGGAAAGGAAAGAAGGGAAAGGAAAAATCATGAGAAATGGAAAAAAATGGAAATAAAATCTGTGTAAATAGGGAAAGGTGGAGGGGGTGAATGGAGTGCTAGGAATGGGGAAAAAATTAGAATCAAGATGCATTATGTAAAGCTACTATTCCCAATGAGAAATGTAATTGTGTTGTATACCTACAATGTACCAATAAATTTTTTTTTAAAAAAACAAGAAAAAAAGAATAACTATTTCATAAAAGTATACTTAATATTTCTTTAAAAGTAAAATTGTGATAAAAATATATCCTTTTTATAGGTACCAAATATAAAACCCAGTGGCACTCTATCATGGAACTACATTCCCATGCTTAATTTTCTTTTAATTGAAGGCAAGGTTTCACTTAGCTGCCTGACATGGCCTGTGTGGCAAGGGTCCAAGTTCTGAGTAGGGCAACAGAAGATGCAGAAAACAGTAGAATTAAAGTGGGACTGGGTGGGGCCTCCCCACTTGCTGAACAGAGAAGAATCCTGTGGCCTGTGTATCACTTTATTTAAGGCATGAGGAGGGAAAGTACAAACAAAGATATGGGGCAGGCTGTCCTTCGTTAGTTATTCTAACACATTCTGAGAATAACTGTCTGATAAGGCTGGTGGGAACAGGGACATGGGAGCTTGTTGTTTCTAGGACCATGTCAACTAGGATTACAATAAACAAAGTACAAGGAACATTTTCTTGCACTCTGTGGTATTTATTTTGGCAGGGTAAATAGGGGCACAAAGGGAGGGAAGTCATGAAGTTCAGGAGGCAGACATCCCACCTGATCATGGTGGCTCCCAACAGTTGCACACTCTGGTCTCTCACATGTGATCCTCCTGCCTCATATTGGCATCTCTCTGTAAATGCATGCTTGGACATCCAGGGATTGATGAACATGTGCTTTATGAACACCAAGAGCCAAAGTCTGAAATTGCACCTCTGCAGAGTAGAGGGCCCCTCTGTTTTTCAGAACTGCCTGAAAGTTCAGGGGTGAGGTGCGGCTGGGCCAATCTCAGATGATGATTTGGGAATTTGGAACTAAAGCATCTGGAGTTGTGGATAAGACTGGATTTCAGTTCATTTAAAATAGATGCAAATATATTAAATTCAAATATGTTCAAAATAGTCATATAGAATATCAGCACAACATGGAAAATCCAGTTTTTCCTGAAAATAAATACAATGTACCCTTGATTTACAAACTTGATCGGTTCCCAAGGGCTGGTGGTAATGAAGTCCATACAACTGAGAGCTGGATTTTTACATGCATTCACATTATAGAAAAAAAGAGGCAGGTGAATCTTCCATTAATCTAATTAACCCAAGTTGTTTGTATGTCAGGCCACTCATAACTTGAAGGTCCACTGAATTACATACTATTAATAAAATTTCTGATCTTTATAAGTGTTGTGAAAATTATAAATTTAACTCAAATAGTTTGACCATATATTGATTAAAATTAAGAGGAACTTAGAAATATTCAAATCTATTTTTATATGTTTAAAGGTATAGCCTCAACAAAAATAAACATATACTATTGGATGTAAATTCCATGCATTAATTACTAAAAGTATAAGTAATAGAAACAGCCTCATTTTTGAAATAATGCACCATATTAGCAATATAGAGAAAAGCAAACAGAAACTACAAAATTGGAATAAGAAGAATAAATATAGAATAAATATAGATCACCTGGATTAAAAATCCAAGAGATTCCACAAAATCATATATAGAGTCAAAAATTTGGTCATTTGAAATGACAAATAACTGTTTGCTTATAAAATATTAAGTGCACAAAATATGATAGGTGAGTTTGTATTTTCAACAAATCCTAAAAATGTGGAGAAATAGAAGAAGAAAAATATTGGATACCATACATAAGTGTATGTAATAGATACAAAACAAATATAGACACGGACACATGACTTACAATGGAATAGAATGTTTAAACAAGATCAATAGAAACATTTAATCAAAATGGTTATTAAAACTCACTATAGAACACTAATTATCCCTTCATTTAACACATCAACTCAATTCAGTGCCATTTTAAATTTAAGAGGATCTTTTTATCTGTGTGATTAGCAAATTCTAGGATTCTAAAAGCAAGAAGAATGGAAATTTCTACAAAAATATCTTCAGGAATAAGGGAAGGCAAAGATATCAAGGAAATAGAAAGCATTTTTCAACATAAACAAAAATCAGCATATTTAAGGCATAGTCATTCTCGAAGAGGAAAAATTTAATGAAACACATGAAGAAATTCTGAAATATGGTGGTAGACAGACAAAAGTTAACATTAAACACTGAGTATGAATGAGAAGGTGAAGTGGTACACAAGATAAAACTGAATAACTAAATAAAACTTATGAACAAATATAAGGATTTACTAATGATTTTACGAAACAAAAAATTTCTTGAGGTAAGACTCAAAGTAAAAAGATAACTGCTATGAGAGTTAGCAGGTTTAAGACTATTAGGCAAAGGAATAAGTCCACTGAAAATTGAAGTAAATCTCATTTTATAAAGTAATATGTACCTGAAAAAATGGTACAGATTTGCTCCATAGCCAATATGCATTTTGGGAAAAACGTAATTTTTTGCATTCTTTTTTATAAAAAACATTTTTAAACATAAAACAGTTTCTTTCTATGACAATGTGCTTTATCTCTGAAGCCATGCAGAGAATTCCTATCTGGTCTTAACAAAAGAATGTAGCACTTGGGGCCAAAGATGCAGTCCAGCAGTCCTTCACTGGAGGCCAAGATGAAAAGAACCTCCATGGCCACCATGACCTTCCCCTTGGTGCTGCAGTGCACAGGGAGGAAGGTGACCCACACACTGCAAAACACGAGAATGCTGCAGGTCAGGACATGGCTTCATTGAATGTGTCAGGCAGGGTTCTCTCCAGGAAAGCCACAGTGAAGCTCACCAGAGCAAGGGAGCCCAGGTATCCCAGAACATATGAGCCCTTGTTGCACACAATGATGATGTGGCCATGTTCAGAGTGTGCATCTGTGTCAATATAGGGTGGATTTCTCCTCATGTAGATTCCACAGAGAGTGAATTGGATCAGGGAGCAGAAGGGAATGATGGTGTAGTTAGGTGCCCCAGACACGAGCAACCCTCTCATCCTTTTGCCTGGATCAGTGACCTTAAAGGCCAGAATGATAGTGATGGTTTTGCCCAAGGCAGTGGAAATAGTCACAGTAAACACAACTCCTAAAGTGATCTGCTGGAGAATACAGGTGGCTATGATGGAACAGCCAATGAAGAGTAAGAAGCAGAGGAAACAGAAGATGAGGGAGCTGAGCAGGGTATAACTGAGAGCCTTATCATTTGCCTTGATGATGGGAGTGTCTTCATGTTTCAAAAATAGCCCAATAACTGTACCTCTAAGGACAGTAAGACTCAGGGTAATGACAGCTGCTTTCTTGCCCATGGAATCTGAATGAGTCAGAAAAATCACAGACTTTTGAAAGCAGTGGTCTTGCTGAATGTTGGCATATTGTTCATCAGGACACTTCGTGTTGTCATTAGTAGAAGTTCATGATTTGTTCTCCATTCACAGAAAATGGGCACGGGAGTAAAGGGGGTGGGGAAAAGGAATGGAACAGAATGGAATGGAAAGGAGAAAGCAGAAACAAAGATTTTGTAAAAAAGAATAAAGGTAATTTCACGTCAAGAAATATCCAAGAGACATGATGAATAAAAAACAGGACAAGAAAAAATTTGAAAATACCATAAAAAAGATGAGGAGGATGTGCTGGCAGTTGTCACGTTGAGACGCTGGTGAGGTGACCGCCCCTACCATTTGCCCAAAGAAAGTGGAATGGTGCGGTCGGTAAGGAGGTGGTAGAAAAAAGGCAAAATATCTTCCCACGATCCAAATACACGGAGGGGCTCTGGAAGGGGTGTCGGCATGAAGCTTTGGGGGACCTTGTCTCCTTGGGGCTGTCCACAGATGAAGGAGCATGCACCGATCCATGCCCATGAAGCCTCAGGGCAGGAAGACCTTTCTCTGACCTAACCGCTCTGTCACTGGGATTTCAGTGTGGACGGTGCGTCTACCTGGCCCACAACATCCCTTACAGCTCTTTGAGTATAGCCCAGCAGTCCCCACCGCCACCCACACCCACACCCCAACCCCATCCTGTCTGTTCCCATTGGATTTCTTCCCAGTGCTGGAGTTCCTCAGGCAACTCCCGGCTGCCAGCTGGGTTCCCGGGATCTGCGCGGCAGTGCGGGGATCCCCAGGCGTCCCTTCCCTCTGAGGGCAGGAAGTCGCCACCTTGGTCCCTGCCACCGCCGCCGCTTGTGCGGCCGCCACCGCCGCCGCCGCCCTCGGAGCCCCTGCTCTCCTGTAAGTCCTGGGGCCCAGGCCCCAGCTTTCCCTGGCAAAGAGCCAAGCTTTTCCAGAGGGCCGCCAAGGCGCTGGCCAAGGTGCCGACCAGCGCGTGTCGGCGCAGGCCCTTGACTGTCTTTCGGACTCGGGTCTGCGCCAGCACTTGGGCGCTCACCGGCAGGGCGCAGAGTTTCCGCAAATACCTGGCAAGTCTGTCTGGGTCGCTGGTGGCCAGCAGGCGGCCTCGCAGCTTGCGTACTGCTCGCCCCACCCGCTCCTCCGTCGCCCCAGCCCTGGCCATCTCCCTCCGTCCAGGCCTCCCGTTCCCCGCAGGGCCCACTCGCTGGCTCTCTGGCTGGCTCCCCGGGGGCTGCTTCCGCCTGGCCTCCCTGGGTCACTGAGCTGGCCCGAGCAGGGTCCTGTAGGCGCCCTGGGGTGGTGGCGGTTGGAGGGGGGGTGCGCGGGCAGTGGGAGGACGGCCCGCCTATCCTCGCGGCTCACCGCCGGCTGGGAGGTCCGCTGAGTGTCCTCGGGGTGCGTGTGAGCCCTAGGCCTGGAATCACCCGTGCGCCGGGCGTGCTGTGGATGTGCACTCACCGACGCTAGAAGCCTTGCTGAGGCTTGGTCCTGGCTGCCAGATCTCGCGAGGTCTCGTCTCCTCTCCTCTCCCCTCGCCCCGCCCTCCCCACCCTCCCCACCTGGAGCCCCTCACCCGAACACCTGTTACTGGCTACATTTGTGAGCCAACAGGAGCCCGACCATACCCACGGACCAATCAGCTCCAGCCTCAGTCCCGCCCCCTTGCACACACTTCCGGGGAGCCGAGTTCTCAGGCACCACCCACCCATGCACGGGCGTCCAATCGCATCACACGGAAATAACAAGGGGCAGCCAGAGCTGCATCCGGGTAGCTGCATCCATCCATCCATCGCAGTGTGTGCTGAAGCCTTGAGCCCAGGACAGAGGCACTCCTCTTCCACGACAGAGCTGAGTTCCCCGAGGGCAAGCTTTGGCTTCCTGTTTCTCCCTTGTCTCTTGCATAAGCATCACAGAGAATCATCTTCAATGGACCAAAAGAAGAAAAGAAAAAAAACACAAAACCAAAACTGGCCAGGTGGATGTGCGGATGGATGAATGGCTGGCTGGCTGGCTGGCTGGGTGGACGGGGGGATGGGGGGATGGCTAAGTGGATGGATAAGTGGTTTTGTGGCCGAATGGGCCGCTGGATGGGTGGATGAAGGATGAGGTTGGCGTTTGGTCTCCTGGGTCTGGAAACCGAAGGGCCCAAGATGTTCCCAGTTTGGTCTCAAGGGTTCAGACGAAAGGAGGTTTGCTCCGACCTGGTTTCCCACAATGCACCTGGCCAGGCCTCCCACCCACTTGGGGAGATCTCGCAGGTCGGTCTTCATTTACCCTACGGTAATGATCGAAGAAATCTCGAACCGTGCTCTTCTCCCCACTCTGTCCGTGTGTCTGTCTGGCTGGCTGGCTGGCTCACTGGCTGGCTGGCTGGCTGGCAGGCTGCCCGGGTTTCTTTGTTTCTCTCTTTCTCGCTCTCTTGCTAGCTCTCTGGGGTCCACTGCTGCTGGCCCAGTGCCCAGAGACGTTTGAAATGAGCTCTCTACCCGAGGGCATCGTGTGAAATGTCTTCATTTGGGGACGGCTTCTCCGTCACCCGCTAAAAGGCTGGGCCTGGGCTCGAAAGACTGGGAGTCCGCCTGCCCCAGCCTTCCAGCGTTGTGAAATGAAAGGTGCGAGGGAGTCTCCGGGCCCAGCCTGGGAAACTTCTCTCCATCGACTCTCCCCTTTTCTTGCCAGCGTATTGAGCCAACGGTACTTTGCCCTCCTTTTAGGGTTGGACGAAAAGTCACGAGGCTTAGATTTCATGACAAGAAAGTGCTCCTGAGAGGATAAAGGGGGCCTGTGCTGATCGGGGGGAGGACGTGTTGGCAGTTGTCATGTTGAGACGCTGGTGAGGTGACCGCCCCTACCACTTGCCCAAAGAAAGTGGAATGGTGCGGTCGGTAAGGAGGTGGTAGAAAAAAGGCAAAATATCTTCCCACGATCCAAATACACGGAGGGGCTCCGGAAGGGGTGTCGGCGTGCAGCTTCGGGGGACCTTGTCTCCTTGGGGATGTCCACAGATGAAGGAGCATGCACGGATCCATGCCCATGAAGCCTCGGGGCTGGAAGACCTTTCTCTGCCCTAATGGCTCTGTCACTGGGATTTCAGTGTGGACGGTGCGTCTATCCGGCCCACAGCATCCCTTCCAGCTCCTTGAGTGTAGCCCCGCAGTCCCCACCACCACCCACACACACACCCACACCCCAACCCCATCCTGTCTGTTCCCATTGGATTTCTTCCCAGTGCTGGAGTTCCTCAGGCAACTCCCGGCCCAAGTCAGGCCTGGAGTTTACCTTCGGGAGAGGATTTTCTTGTAATCTCGAATGGTCTTGGCCATGAGAGGGGCGATTTTCTGGGCTGTGGGTTTCCGGGTGTTGAGTGCTGCCCTCAGCGGAGGCCTGGCAGGACGGGGACCGGCACCGGGATTGGACGGCCTGACAGGAGGAACGCAGCCTGCCCTGCTGCCACTGCCATGGCCGGAGGGGCTGATCCCCTCCCCGGTGGGGTGCTCTGATCCTTGGAGCCTGGGTGTTGCTGAGACGGCAACCACCACTGCTGCTGCCGATGCCACTGCTCCGCTTCCTCCTCCTGCTCCTCCTCCTCCTCCTGCTCTTCCTTCCCCTGCTGTTCTTCCTCCTCCTCCTTCTTCTGCTCCTCCTCCTCCTCCTGCTCTTCCTTCTCCTGCTGGTCTTCCTCCTCCTCCTTCTCCTGCTCTTCCTCCTCCTACTCCTCTTCCCTCTCCTGCTCCTCTCCCCTCTCCTCCTCCATTTCCTTCTCCTCCTACCAGTCTTCTTGCTAGTCTTCCTGCTCCCCTTCCTTCTCCTGCTCTTTGTATTTCTCTTCTTCCTCCTCCTCTTTCTTGTCTGCCTCCTCTTCGTTCTCCTGCTCTTCTTCTTGCTCCTCCTTCTCCAGTTCTTTCTCCTGCTCTTGCTCCTCCTCCTCTTCCTTCTCCGGTTCCTTCTCCTGCTCCTCCTCCTCTTCCTCTTGCTCCTCCTGCTCCTCCTCCTGCTTCACCTTCTGCTCCTCCCACTCCTCCTCGTCCGTCCTCCTCCTTGTCCTCCTCCACTTCTTCCTGGTCCTCCCAATCCAACGTTCTCCTCCTGCCTCCTGGAGGACGCAGTGCTGAAGGGGATCAGCTTGGTCTGGTGGTCTGGGGGCCCATTCGCCCCCGCCAATCCGATCCTGCTCGTCAGAGCTTGGAGTTGCTGTGCTGGGGCATCCTGCAGCCGCAGGTACATCTCCCGCCAGGACTCGTGCTCCTCTGGCTTTTGGTCTTTGAAGTCTCTGTGACAATGAAGTTTCCATAAATGATCTGTCTTTTCAGCCAGCCCCGGATTGCAGGACTCTATGCGACGCAGCTCATGAGGTGGGCACTTCTCCAACACGGGTCGAAGGACACAATCGGGGATGAAGCTCACGTCGTAGATGGTGTCCAGGTTGTCGGAGAGCACCTGGCGGAAGCGCTCATAGAAGGCCATCTTCTGCAGCACAGAAGTGCGGGTGGGGGAAGCAGAAGAGACCCGCAACTGGGAGTGAACTCTGAGGGCGGTGGTGTGGCGGGCTCCTGGGTCTTGTTCCTCGGGTCCCCGCAGGGGTGCTCCTGCAAGGAGCCTGTCCTGCAAGGCCTCGGCGGGCTTCCGGCCACGAGCCCTGGCCCCCAGGTGCTCCGTGGAGCCGTAGTAGTGCGCGCACAGCGGCCTGGGAGTGGGAGATCCCGCACAGGAGGCGGGGAGGTGGCCGTGGTGGGAAGAAAGTTCCCAGGGTGTGGAAGCAGGCGGTGCGAGTCCGGGGCGCTGCTCCCCGCCGGCTGTGCTGTGGCCATGGCTGAGCCGGAGGCGGAGGAGGAGGGGGTTGGGAGACCGCTTGGGAGCTGTAGGGAGCCCCCTCAGGCCCCCTGTCTGTCCCCTCACAGAGTCAGGGCTGCCAGCTGGGCTCCCGGGGTCTGCGCGGTAGTGCGGGGATCCCCAGGTGTCCCTTCCCTCTGAGGGCAGGAAGTCGCCACCTTGGTCCCTGCCACCGCCGCCGCTTCTGCGGCTGCCACCGCCATCGACTCTGCCCCCGCCCTCGCCGCTGCCCCCTTTGCTTCCACCGCCACAGCCAACTCAGCCTCGTGTGCCCCCACTGCAACTGCCCTGGTCCCTGAAGCCACTGCTTTCCCGAACCCCTGCTACTGCCTACCTTTGTGAGCCAACAGGAGCTGGATGATACCCACTGACCAATCAGCTCTGGCCTCATTCCCGCCCCCTTGCACACACTTCCAGGGAGATGTGTTCTCAGGCACCATCCACTCATGCAGGAACATAGGATCGCATCACAGGAAAATAACAAGTGGCAGCCAGAGCTCCATCTGGTTAGCTGCCCCCTTTGCAGTGTGTGCGGAAGCCTTGAGCCCTGGACAGATGCACTCCTCTTCAAGGAAGAAACTAAGTTCCACTGGGGCAATCTTTGGCTTCCTGTTTCTCCCTTGTCTCTAAACACACGTCTCTTGCATAAGCATCACAGATAATCATCTTGAATGGACCAATAAAAGAAAAGAATTAAAACCACAAGAACAAAACTGGCCAGGTGGATGTGTGGATGTATGAATGGCTGGATGATTGGCTGGCTGGATGTATGGCTGGCTGTCTGGATGAATGGATGGATGGGGGGATGGCTGGATGGATAAGTGGATGATTGGTTTTGTGGCCGAATGGGCCACTGGATGTGTGGATGAAGGATGAGGTTGGCATTTGGTCTCCTGGGTCTGGAAACCAAAGAGCCCATGATTTTCCCTGTTTGTTCTCAAGGGTTCAGACTACATGTGATTTGCTCCGACCTGTTTTCACACAGTGCACCTGGCCAGGCCTCCCACCCGCTTTGGGAGATCTCGCAGGTCGGTCTTCATTTACCCTATGGTAATGATCAAAGAAATCTCAAACCGTGCTCTTTTCCCCGCTCTGTCTGTGTGTCTGTCTGGCTGGCTGGCTTCTTTGTACACTGCTACAACAATAAGTCAGTTTACCGTTGCTCTGAAAAGTGATAACGTATTCTTACTTTTTCCTAGAATGCAAATATGGGCTCTCATTGTTCAAGGCTATGCAAATATTGTAATTAACCAGCCAGTCTAACTATTTAGCCCATAGAAACCTTCCGTAGTAACCCTCCTGCGATGATAACTTCTGTCCACTCTTACCTTTGGCCTTATCAAATTTTAGTGTTTTTCCTTAATTTCATTTCTATGTGGCTGTCTCTCTCTCTCCTTCCCTCCCTCTCTCCTAATGGAATGTGCACATCCTTGTTTCCACTGATACTTTTTTCCTCCAAATCTCTAACAGTTTGAAGAGGACCAATACATTGTAGGGCCTCAAAAATATATCTCAAATGAATGGATAATTGAATACTTCTTATGATTTCCCTATTTAATTTGTTATTTAGTTTTCTTTTCTACTTAATTTTTTACAACATTGATGGAATACTTGAATAATTGTTTTGTCATAAATAAATTTTACATGGAAGGGAGTAATTAATTTTAAATGAGTTATGTAGTTATTAAATATACTTTGCAGAGTACTATTAAAAGTTAAGAAATGTGAAGTCTGAAAAAATTCATAAATCCAGCAAGAGTTAAATGAGCATGAGTTCTCTTATATGAGGAACCCCTAATATAAATGTAGAGCAAAACAAAACATACACAACAGAAAATAGGGAGATAGATTGCAAAAACGGGACCAAGAGGTGGAGGGAAGGCAGGAGGAGAAAAGTGGATGAAAACAGTTAACATGTGTTGTGTACATGTACCAACTCCCTACTAGGAATCATTATGTGCTGCAAACTTTTATCAATAAAAATAAAATAAAATGAACACTGTATGAGATTAGGAATTTTGTATTCCTGATTACATGGTTCCTGGCACAAGCAGCATTTAATAAATATTTGTTAATTGAATAAATAAAAGATAAATGGTAGATGGAAACCTAAAAAATATTTTAGGTAGAAGATAGCATGTAAAAAGAAAAAGTATGTATAAAATTTTACAAACAAAAATATTCAGAGATAAAGAGCAATTTTAGGTAGATTAAGAAACTTTTAACTGAAATTGAGGATTGTGAAGGGAGAAAGTGGTTTAAGCTCACTTGAGAAAGGCCTTTGTTAAAAACTACTTAAAATATAGAATCTCCAAGAGAGTATTTCCTGGATGTGATATTGACATGTGTGTGCATGCATTTGTGTCAGACATTGTGTGTATATGTGTGTGTTGCTGGTTACCTAACCCAGGATTTCATTCATGCTGCCATTGAGCTATTCGTGAGACTAAGAAAGCATATTTTGGTTTTATTGCCTTTGCTACCTTGTGCTCTCCATGTTGTTTCTCTTCTGTGATACCTGTTTGCCATCCCTGCCTTAAAGCCAGACGATTATGGACTGAAATCTCTACAAACTATAAGCCAAACAAACCCCTTCCCATCTAACTCTGGATGTCATTTTGTCTCCGCAATGAGAAAAGTAACTAACACAGTAACCCAGACTTCATTCATTGTCCCGTTTTCACAAGCTCTTGCCCCATCCAGTAGACTTGTGGAAGTCAAGTTTGTGACCATCATGAACAATGCTGCTGTGCACATTTTAGCATATGGATCATGGGTCACAAAAATACATTTCTCTAGGATGTAGAGTGTATGGTCACAGGGAAGTTTCAGGAATGGAATGACATACAGAGAAAATGTATTCTTAACCACAAGCTAATGAAAAGGTTTTCACTATATACACACCATCCTCCTACTTCAGCCTCCTGAGTGTGGGATTACAGAACTCAATAAATGATTTTACAGGAACCCAGAGTTTCAATTACCACTTTGATAAAGACTGGACATGAATGTACCTGAGGCCTCTAGTCTGAATTCCATATATACTTTATCAAGAGAAAAGATTCACATCAAAACAATTAGAAAAGAAAAAAGTGAAGTCACAGCAGACATTGTTGAAATACAGAAAAGTTACTAGTGTGAAAAATTGTATTCCAATAAATTGGAAAATCTTGAAGAAACAGATTCCTAGACTCATATTAACTACCAAAATTAATACAAGAGGACATAAAAATTCTGAACAATCCAATAACAAGCAATGAAATTGAGGCAGTAAGAAAAAAACTACCAACTAAAAAGCCCAGGACATGATGATCTCACTGCTGAATTCTACAAAATGTTTTAGGAGGTTATGATACTAATACTCTCAAAATCACCAATAAATTTCAAAGGAAAGTAGTGCTTTGAAACTAATTTCTGGAAATCAGTATCACTCTGATACCTAAACTAGATAAACACACAACTTAAAAGGGAAGCAGGTGAATCTCCTTAATGAACACAGGATGAAAAATTTTTCAATAAGATGTTGATAATTAGAATGTGACATATCCAAAGGATTATACATCATGACCAAGTAGGTTTCATCCCCAGGTTTCAAGGATGGTTCAAAATATGCATTTCTGTAAATGTAATACAGTGCATAAACAGAAGGAAGGACAAAAACCACATGATCATATATGCAGAAAATGCTTTTGACAAATTTCAACATCATTCATGATAAAACCATAAAGAAAAAATATGTATAAAAGGACCTTACTTGAGTTTGATAAAAGCCATTTATGGCACACCAATGGCCAATGTAATATTAAATGGGGAAAATAGAAAATTTTCCTCTAAAAGCAGAAATGCCCACCAGTATCACTTCTGTTCAACATAGTACTTGAAACATTAGCCAGAGGTATTAGGCAAGAGAAAGAAATAACAGTGATAAGAATGGAAAAGAAAAAAGTCAAATCATTATTAGCAGATGACATGATCCTCTACGTAGAAGACCCAAAATATTTCACCAAAACATTCTTAGAATTAATAAATACTCTCAGTCATGTAGCAGGATTTAAAAAAAAATCCACAAGCAAAAGCCAATAGTGTTTTTGTACACCAATAATGAACTCTCTGAGAAGTAAATTAGGAAAGCAACACCATTTATAATAGCATCAAAAGAAGTTAAATACCTAGGAGTTAACCTAAACAAGGAAGTGAAAAACATTTGCAATAAAAATTATAGTACTATGAAAAAGGAGATGAGAAGAGGACATCAGAAAATGGAAAGATATCACATATTCTTGATTGGGCAGAATCAATATTGTCAAACATTAGAAGTATGATTGACCATACTTCCAAAACCGATACATAGATTTAATGCACTCTCAATCAAAATAGCTACAGCATTCTTCATAGAACTAGAGAAAACAATCTTAATATTTGTACTGAACCAGAAGATAGCCAGAATAGCAAAAGCAATCCTGGGAAACAAGAGCAAAACAGGAGGCGTTGCAATACCAGATTTCAAATCATACTACAAAGCTACAGTGATAAATATGGCATAACATTGGCACAGAAACAGACATGTAGATCAATCCCACAGAATAGAGGATGAAAACCCCAGGGACATTTGCCATTTTTTTCTTTGATAAAAAGGAAAAAATGTGTTGGAGGAAAGATAGCCTCTTTAACAAATGGTGCTGGTAATACTGGCTATTCACATGCAGAAGATTGAAGCTGGTCCCTTATCTCTCACCATGTACTAAAGTAAAGCCAAACTGAATCAAACATCTAAATATTAAAACATAAACCATGAACCTACTAGAAGAAAAATAGGTAATACACTTGAAATAATAGCTATAGGTAAGGACTTTCTGAACAGAATTCTAATGGCACAGAAAATAACAGCAAGAATCAACAAATGGGATTATATCAAATTTAAAAGCTTATGCACAGCAAAGGGAGCAATCAACAGAGTGAAGAGACAGCCTACAGAGCAGGAAAAAAATTGCCAGCTATTCCTGAGACAGAGGACCAATATCTAGAACATATAAAGAACTCAAAAAATTAGACCACCCCAAATTAAAGATTTAATATAAAAATGAGCAAGTGAAATAAACAGACACTTTTCAGAAAAAAAAAAAGCACAAATGCACACTAAAAATGAAAAACTGCTCAACATTGCTGGACTTTGTAGAAAAGCAACTTATAACAACACTGAGTTTTCATTTTAAATGAGAAAGAATTGCAGTCATCAAGAAATCAAATAACAAATGCTGTTGTGGTTGTGATGTAAAAGGAACTCTTCTACTTTGCTGGTGGGAATTTAAACGAATACAATTATTATGGAAATCACTATGCAGATTTGTCAAATAACTAAAAATGAAATTCCATTTGACCCAGCTTTTCCTTTTACAGGTATCTGCCAAAAGGACCAGTGACATCACTTTACAGCAATAAATGTATACCGATGTCTATAGCAACATAATTCACAATAGATGAATCCTAAAGGCAGCCTATCTGTCCATCAACACATGACGGGATAAAGAAAATGTGGTATGTACACATAGTAAAATACCACTCAGCCATAAAAAAGGATACATTCAAGACATTTGTGGGAAAGTGGACACCTGGAAAACAATGTTAAGTTAAAAAATGAGGCACAAAAGCTTAAATATTGTATGGTTTCATCTGAGTAATGCAAAGTAGAAATAAAGAGCAAATTACAAGATTGTTAGAAACAGTCTGGGAAGTAAGCCTTTGGCAAATGGAAAGTGGTCCAAGTGACTGAGAGGGAAGGGAGGAGAGGAGAGGAAGGGGACATAAAAAGGTTCAAATGTGTCACATGCATGTACCAAATACCCAGAATGACTAAACATCATATATCTCAAACATGAACTTAAAAATTAATAGTAATGATTATAAAGAAAATGGAGAAAGGGAATCTAGAGATGGAGGGAGGGAAGTGTGTGAATAGAGGAAGGGGAATTTAAAAAATCAAGATACGTTAAGTACATCTACCTACTCCCTAAGATAAATGTAAACTTCAGGTACTGCAAACATGTACTAACATGACAAAATTTTAAAAATTAAAAATTATGATTTTTCCCAGTTAAAAACAAATAAAAAAGAAAGGCATTTTTTTTTAACTAGAAATGGAGTAGAACCTGCAGTAATGAGCAATTCCAAGGTGGAGGATTTTTAGTCCTTCCAGGATAACTTGAGGACCATGGATTTGAGGTACAAGAGTGGAAAGTGCTCATATGAGCTGCTGTTAAACAGATTGCCTGCTTTTCAAAATTTCTACTCAGGCTAGAATGACCTCAAAAATAATTCCATTCAGTGATACTCAATCTTGGGTCCACATTAGAATCACCTACCGAGGGAGCCTTAAATAAGTAATAAGGGCTGGGCCCCACCTGCAAAGACACTCATTTAATATTGGTCTGCAGTAGGTTCCAGGCACTGGTAGTTTTCAGAATCTCCCCAGTTGAGTCTAATATGCAGCTGGAGATGAGAATCACTAGTTCAACCTGATCCCTTCTCTTTACAAATGAAGAAACTGAGACTGAAATTTCAGGGCCATACAGAATTTATGTGTTTAATGGTTACTAATGAATTAAGATTTAGCCCTTGGATTGTCTTTACCAAGAAAGCTCCTAGAGTGGGTGAAGGGTAGGTACACTTCCAATAATAGTCTACGCATTTCACTCTTGTGCCACACACTGTTTCTACTCTTTCTCACTATTGGGCTCTTTAA
The DNA here is from genome assembly GCF_053883595.1 of Heterocephalus glaber. Taxonomy (NCBI): domain Eukaryota; kingdom Metazoa; phylum Chordata; class Mammalia; order Rodentia; family Bathyergidae; genus Heterocephalus; species Heterocephalus glaber. The sequence goes on along the minus strand of NW_028258331.1, from coordinate 173,999 downwards.
AGGGCATTTTAAAATTTCTTTTAAGGGCCGGGGATTTAGCTCAGCGGTTTCGCTGCCTGCTGTGCAAGTGCAAGGACCAGAGTTCGATCCCCGGTACCACAAAAAAAAAAAAAAAAAAATTTCTTTTAATCCTGTTTTCTCCTGTATGTAGTACTGGGCTCAGTAAAGGTTTGTTACATAAAAGAAGAAATAAATGCTTCCAACCCCAACCTGAGGGAATTATGTTAGTGCTTTCTGCAAGTCTCTCCCTGTATTCCTTTTTTTTTTTTTTTTTGGTAGCAGGGATTGAACTCAGGTCCTTGCGCTTTCGAGGCAGGCTGCAGAACCACTGAGCTAAGTTCCCAGCCCATTCCCCCTGTGTTCTTGCTCTTCAGATGCTGACCTAAAATTTGAGATGTGGAGAATTTTTGGTTCAACTCTTCTTCCACTGAGGCACTAAGGCAACTGTTGACTGGCCATCCACACTCAACTATTCTTTTCATTTCTGAAGAATAATACAAAATTCCACACATGGGATCCAGTGTCCTCAACAGCAAAGTCACTTATCTAGCTTTATTTTCTAGAATGAATTTCAAATTATTTCATATTCCTCCCCCCGAAAGGCTTTATAATCACAGGTCAATTGTTTTCTCTCTCTCTGGAATTCTCTTCTTTCTGCCCCTTTTCCATCCAACTGAGTCCTATCCATCATTTAAATTGCAGCTCAAATATCTTGTCTCTTGTGAAACCTTTCCCTGACCTCTCAGACTGAACAGATCACTTCCTAGTTCATGCCCCCTTATGATGCAGGACACTGTGCTGCAGCCAATGGGATTTGTGTGTGGGAGTGGTAATATTCTTGATGTCTAATAAATGTTTGTTGATTAAAGTCAAATAAAACCCTATTAATTTTTTTCTGAGGTATTGTGAGGATTTGAATAGCATAACTATAAAAAGAACCAAAAGCAGATAGCTAAACTAGCAATAAACAAAACAAAAAAGCATACTTCGTTTTGGTTTTCTTTGTTTTGTTTTGTTTTGTTTTGTTTTGTTTTTGATACCAGGGATCAAACTCAGGACCTTGATCTTGCAAGCCAGGCGGCAGCACCACTGAGCTAAATCCCCAGCCCAAAACACCATATTTTGATACTCAATCTTGGTGCAATTAACTGGAATTTAAGACACTCAATATAGTGGTAAAATTCTACTTCAGATGAGTTTTTAAACAGTTTAATAGTTTTTCTTAGTCAGTGTAAGTGTGACAATAATATATTCCTTATTGTTAGAGTCCACTCAAGACTTACCATTAAATTCAGACTACTATGATCTCTTATTTTGGGAAAGGAATATTGACACTTGTAATCAGGGGATGTGTGTGTATGTATGTATGTGCATGTGTGTGTACGTGTGTATGAGAGATATTTTGGTGTAACTCATATATTAGAAAATATCACAGCTAATACTCAGCATAGAGGGTGTTGGAGGTTAAGCTAGGTGGTTACTTTCCACTCTTGCATCCTGTTGTTCACAAAGCTCAATTCTACCATTTTATTTTCATTGAAGATAAACCATTTGATTTAATTGCTACATTTCTATCAATGGAGGATACTTTTAAATGTAACATGAAAAATTATCCTAGAATAATTCTTTCCTATATTTCACCTCAGTGTAAATCTTTGAATGCTTCAGAAGTGATAATAAATCTCATCTAATTCACAGTGTTAACTATTTGGATTCAGCAAGAGTTAACTCTCTTACTATCACATCATTTTCCCTGTATGAGAAACTCTGCCCCCTCTATTTGGGTTGTTTTTCCCGCTTCTCTGGATCAAGCTTACCCGTTCTTGAAACTTCATCTCAGGCAAAAACTTATCCAGTAAGATGTTCAAGATGCCCCCACAGTTTATGTGCTAGTTCTCTTTATGCTTTTGACAAGCAGTTAACATGTTGTCTCCACATTTCTACATATCTGACAGGCATTCATATGACTGTGTGGCCAGGCTCCAACATCTCTGAAATACCCTTCCAAACTGCTTTTTGCATCTCTCTTCATATGGCTAGCCAGGGAACTACCAATTTCTTCTCACCATTGAATTTTCCAGGGCTGGTACATGACTTATTCTAAAACTATTATGATACAATATTTCTTTATTTTTAGCTTATTTTGGGGGGAGATGAGCTATTAATTCATGCCTACACTGTCTTTTTCCCTCCATTTGAAAACTAAATGAGTGTATGCATCTTATGAGTGGTAAATGGATAAATACTGAAGTAGAAGATATTGCAATTTTTCAGGATAAAGGTTATTATGCTGGATGGTCTTCAGATTTGGGTATAAGATAAATCTTCAGAAGTGGGTTTGGAGCCTGGGGAGTCCCTTGCATATAGTGGTTGAAGTCACAGTGGAACAATACATTGGAATCTTCAGCATGTGATGGAATAGAGACCAAACTATCTTATAAATTTCTCTTCAGCTCAAACTTTTACTGGTGAGCTACCTCTGTTATTTTGTAAAATGTTCCTGTCACTCTGGAGATTTGCCTGAGACCTCTTGGCTCTTCGAACTTTTCCACTTTGGTGATAGTCAGTGCTGGCAGCATTGTATGAAACAAGATTAGCAAGACACAAATCACAACTGTCAGTTCTCTAGGGCTCTATATTCCACACGTTATAATTAAAAATTTATTTTTGTCCATTTAAATTAAATTCATATGTTGCACTAATTGTCTACTTTTTCCATCCTTTGTCCCTCAGCCCACTGACCTGAAGGATAGAGATGAATACATCTGCTGGGGTTGAGGGTGGGGAGCATTTTCCAAGGGCTGGTGAAGTAAAGCAGAGGAAGAGAATAAAATCTTGTGTGTTATTCGTTACTAGCATTTGTTTCTCTGTGGAAGGTAGAAGGCAGGCAGATCCTCACATACACATAAGATTAACTCACTATTACTATTGTTAAATGACTGAAGTGGGGCTAGAGTTCTGGGAGCTTTTAAGACTTGCTCTGTAGGGTTGGTTTGGGGACTGAAAACAGGAATTGAGAATAGTTTCCTCCTTAGGACTTTCAGCCATAAGTCATTCTCTGATCCATATTTACATTCCTTTCTATTTACATAAAAATTTTAAAATTCCCTTCTCTGGTCTTCCAATTTTCCCAAATATGTACAAATTTGTGGATAGATAGAATTGGGAATATCTTCACAACCATTGTTTTAGGATTAATTACTTAATCTCTGACAGTCTTAGTTTCCTTATCTGTACAGACAGCATAATAATAATAATTTTTTGGAGTTGGTCAGATGAATAAATTTGGAAAAGGAGATAATATGTGTCAAAATCCTGGCATAGTGCCTGGCATTTAATTGAAGATTTATAAGTTATTGCAATTGTTAAGTAGTGTGTTACTGCTGTGCTCTGGCCCCCTGTAAAGGACCAAAGATGTTATGAATGTCACTGGAGAGTGAGCAAAGATTTTCCTTTCTAACTACTTCATAGTAGTGATGAAACAGTTAGTAGTTAACTGGGCAATTTTTCAGGCAAAGGGCAGAATGACGGAGAGGAACAGAGATAAATCTAAGGAAACATCTTTCACTTCTAAATCCAAGAGGAAAAGCTGCTGCTTGGTGCTTCATGGTGAAGCTGTAAAATTATTGAATTTCTAAAGCTTCAGAATGAAAGGTATGCTTTGATCATGTTGATATTCTAATCCTAAAATTTCAATTTCAAATGTGCCCTACTTTATTAGCAGCAATAAAGATTTACACTTTAGAATTCTATATGTTTTCAAAATCCTGTCACATAAAAATTACCCTGTTTACCACAGTTCTGTGGGAGCAAAAAGGAAAGCCTTCCTTTTTCCACTCTCCTGAGAAGGAATGAAGATTGTAAAGAGGGAAAGCCTCCTGTCTTTCAGATCACATTTATAACCTTGAAAAGGATCCAAATCTTTTGGGTTTTTGTTCTTTATAGTGGACTGAATCAACACTTACAAATATTTTTATTTCTTCTGAAGCAGTATAATGTAATATAGTATAACTACAATTACTTACACATAATATTAATAAATTCAGCTTTGAATATGCCCAATGGCATGATTTGAAAGAACTCATAGACCATTCGGTAACATCTCTAAATCTCATGCTACCTGAGGGGGTGGCAGTAACAGCACATGACACTGGCATAGATCTGTTGTAAATATTGTGGTGTCAGTAAGCGGTTATTGATGGGCTCCAGTGCGTAAGTTTTATGGAGTGCTGGATGTTTGATTATTCAAAAGCAATACTATTAATTGAATTTTAAGTAAGTTCTTTATTTAAAAGTTAAGTATGATGATATCGTCTGTTGAATGGAAATTTAATAAAATGCTTGAGTCTTAACTCATGGTCAGGGCAATGATGTAATGTGTATGATTTATTTTCCTCATGTTTTTAAATTTTTTAAATATAGTTTTAAACAACTCTTTCTTTTTCCCTTTATTTCATTTTAGAATTCTGGCTGGAAATCTGCCGCGGGATATAACACATATTTGGACAAAATATCACGGAATGTTTTCATTTTGGTTAAAGTTACATTAGTTTAGTTGTAATTTATAATAATTATGCTTCCATAAACCCTTCTTAATGTTTGACTTTAAAATAATTGTAATTACTCATATCAAAATATATGTATAAACTGATTTATACTAGATATAAAAAGTACTTGATCTAGAATATTCTAGTATAAAATGCTGACTTTCTAAAAAATCCTGTATATTAATATAAATATTCTAAATCTGTTTTTTGCTTAAGTCATCAAATATCCTATTTAGTTTTTTACACTTTAAAAATAACCTGTAAAGATTTTCTTTCATTTATTTGACCATCTTAACTTAAAATTTATAGACATTTCAAAATAGCACTTTGTTTCCTGTATGATAAGACACAAAGAGAAACAACCATATTTCAACTAATATCCTCTCCAGCACAGTGCCAGTAATTCCCTATTTTCTGTAATACCTCTGGTGACTGGAATCATTAATCCCATGTCTTGAAAATTATTTCAGATTGAAGTTGCCACAGTTGTACATATTGGTTCAGTCTCTAGAGCCCTAAGAAAAGATTTAGTTCATTTTCAAAAGAATTTTGTAGGTAGGAGCCCAAATGGATTTTCAACTAGGCCTCAACCTTTTTGAAACCTACTGATGTTGAATAGTCTTTTACTGGTTTCCATGCCAACTGATACCAGAGGAACACTGTGCAGTGTGTTCATCCCCTAGAAAGCTTCACCAGATGTCTTCAACAAATTGCTATGAAAAGACTTTGGCCTGTCAGTCTTGTTAGGAGATAAAAATCAGGCTAAGATACGTCCCTGCCTCCACTTCTGATAAAACCAAGCCATAAAATATGTAGGCTTGTTCTACTCTCACAATAAACCAGTAAAATCTTTTACCCCCACCCTAACTCTCCTTACTTCCTGTAGCAGGATTTTTAAAATATTTATGATCTTATTTCTACATGAAGCAGAGGCCATTATGTGTTGCAGCTGATATTGTCTGGCCGAGCAAAGGGAGAAGCATCTGGCTGGCAGCAAGGAAGGACAGAAAGTTGATAAATTATTGATCTACCTAAATCAACACCCTTTAAATATTGGTCTTTTAAAGAAAAAAGCTTTTATGTTCTTTCAGGTTGAAAAGTGTTAAGATGATAAATAAAGACTCAGCGGCATCATGATTTCATATTTCTAATCAAACATATGCAGGCATCACATCAATATACATAGTATATGCTCTAGGTTTGGGACTCAAATATCCAAATGTTGTTTCTTGAATAAAAAATTAGGCATAAAACAGTTTTTTGAAGATATTTATAATTTTAAAATATTTTCCTACCTTAATATTACTGGAATATTAATACATTTTCCTTAATGAAAATGAAAAAAAAGTATTGTCTGAGGATTGGTTTCTTTAAAAAGAGAAAAAAAGAGACCTGGCAAACAGGGTCCACATGGAATATTATTTACACCCACCAATTGGCATCTGTGTGTTAAAATTGTAGGTTTTCATGTGCAAATGAATCATTAACAGTCAAATTACCTGTTTGCATATGCAGTTATTCCAAGCAGTACAAAAATGTGTGGAATTTGCATATCCAATTGAGGCTTAGGCATTTATGAAAACTGATTTTTAAATAGGAATTCAAAATCTTACCGCTAATTAACAAGACAAGGAATTACCAAATTGAATCCAAAATGTATTTTGGGCTACATTATTGTATTACAGTTCAATTTCAAAGCCCAGACAAAACACTTGAATTTGAGATTAATCAGCCAAAAATGTGTTATCTATTTGTAGTTCCAGGATCATATGGCTTTGTTATTTTGAGTGTGTGTGTATGTGTGTGTGTGTTTGTGTATGTGACAGTCTATTTGATATGTTTCCGTTTTTGCATGTGCAGATGAAACATTTTTGGAAATACAAGATAAAGCTTATTTTCTTATTTTGTAACATTTTTTTCAGGATTTCAGTTAATTCATTATCAAATAATCTGTATAACATAATTTAAAATTTCCTTTTCATTTTTTTAAATTTAGTTTTGGCCAGTTTTAGAGTCAGTTTGATTGATTTTTGTCCAAGATTTCAAAGCTGACCAAAGGCATGCTCATTTGTGACATACTTCTTATCAAAGAACTGCAAAATAGAAGTCTGGGGAAAATATATATAAATAAAATGAATTAGCAACATTAACATGGAGAATATTTGGTCATTTTTAGTAGACTAAACACATAAGTTTACCCAGAGAGAAGATAAATCATTACCCTATGAATCCAAAGGCCTAATTAAAAAGAAATAGAAAATACTATAATGTATTTTTCAGAAATAAAATGACTTTTTTGAAATCAAATTAAATTTTGGTACAGTTTATGTGTTCCCTTTATATAAATTCTCAAATCAAGCTATTGAGATATTTTAGTTGTTTTAAAAGGGATCTTGCAAGTTGTTTATTTTGGAGAAATTGTGAAACAAAAGAGGAAAAAAAAAGCAAACAATGGAGGTTTTGTCATCATTTTCATCAGCTAGCGAAGCTCTTGAAGCCAGTGTTAAAGTCCAAAAGTATAATGTTTGGGTTTTTTTTTTTCTTTGATTTTTTTTTTTTTTTTTTTTTTGGTACCGGTGATAGAACTCCGGACCTTCCACTTGAAAGGTAGGTGGAGGAACCACTGAGCTAAATCCCCAGCCAAGATTATAATCTGAAACACATACCATACTCATCAGTCATTGGCAGTTGGAAGTCAGATTGGTAGGTTCAAAAGTGGAAAAGATAAAACCCAGATATGCTTCTATAGCTGTGAATTCATTATTTCCCCCAAATACTCTCATCTAGTAGTTGATTAAACCTGTGACAATAGCAATTACTAATAGTGTAAATTATAGAAACAAATACTGAAAATCTCTGAGCCCCAGTTTCATCACTTCAAAATAATCTAGTATAAAGCACTTCGGGAAGCTGAGCCAGGAGGAGCACATGTTTGAGGTCAGTCTGGGCAAAAATAGTAACTTAGAGAAACCCTGTTCATTAAAAAGTTGGAGGGTTGTGAAGCCTGGGGATGTAGCACAGTGCCAAGATCCCAGGCATACTTGTACACTCCTTGGACACACACACACACACACACAAAATCTAGTATAAGAAGTGTGATATGCAGTAATACTTCAAGTATTTCTAAAATTGATTAAATGCATCTTGATCATATTTCTTTGGTTGTCATTAACCTTCTTTCCCACTATGTGGAAACCCACATTTAGGAATCACAATAATGTAAATGTATTCTCTCACTTGAAATGGAATACTAATTCTTGTTGAAGTCTGTGCCACTTGGGGGCAGCTCACTTGACCTCTTCAGGTTTTAAATCAAAACATTGGCCTAGGATTATTTTTTAAATTCCTTATAGCTATGGCAATCTATGAATAACTTGATTCATTTTAAATATTAGGTGTCCCCACATTTCTTCATATAGTTTGGATTGTCTAGAAGCAGATGCAGAAATGAACTGTAGGGTAGGAAACATTATTAGAGATGAGTAACAATGGAAGGAATGAGATAGAAGCAATTTTGATCAGAAGGAGAAGTCAAACTGTGATCAGACTCAACAAAGCCAGCCTCAAATGAGACCAAGTTTTGACTATCAGTGTTTTCTCATGGGAAATGGCCCTTTACATCTGGCTCCTACCTGCTTTCCTTGGTTACTGGCTGTGGCTGCCCAGAGGAGGGCTCAATTGTAGACATGGTGGCTCTCTGCGGCCAAAACAGACATACCATCCACTACCAAAGGAGGAGGTAGCTAGACATTATCTCCCAGCTGCATGCAATGACTGACTACTAAGACCTTTCTCAATGGGAAGTCTGGCTAGTGCATCTCTACCTCTATCTCCATTGGACTTTCTAAATATAAAAACACGTGACCAATAACTTCCTTGTAAGATAATATCTTTATTAGTTGCCAGGATTGCTTTGTGGCCGATCTACATTAATGTAACACTTTTTTCGAACTCATTTCTGGTCCTGGTATTTGTGAGAGTGATTTTTCATTGATAGTTCTTTTGGCCGAAAATGTGACTAGAGAGAACATGAAGTGCTGCTTCTCGAGATGAGCCCGCACATTTACTTCTAGAATCATTATGTGGGTGCTAAAGCAAATTTGTCCTTGACACATGAGCATGAAACATTTAAATTATTCATAGAGGTGTGGTAAAAACAGTGCATGTGCGTGTCCTGTGTCTGCCAGTGATGGTGATGGATGGTAAACCTCCTCTCCAGAATCAACACGAGAGGACTTCTTATCTGAGAACATCCCTTCCAAGAAGGCAAAGCCCATGAACAAATATGTTTGTCATAATTATCTCTACACGGATACTGGTGATGGCCTGCCTGATATCTTCTCTTCCCCCCTGAGATCGTCTGTAGCTGTGGAAGAAAGTTTCCTGGAAGGCTGACCTCTTACCACCTCAAGGGACTGCATTTTCCTACCTCCCTGAAAAAGCCCACTAAAAATAGATAGCAGATGATAGTCCCTCCCCATTACGCAATCCTCAACCAAAAGCAGGTAAGAGATAGTCTTTAACCCACACTCTCCCCTGAATCTTGATATTTTTTCAGAGTTTCTCTGAGTATCTCTAGCAGAATCAAGACCAATTTCCTCCTTACATTTTTTCTCATTTTCCTCTCATTTTTCTACTTTTTTTCCTTCTTGTGATTCCTGTGGTTTCTACTAAGTAGAGTATTTCTAAGCATTTGCTTGTCTCAGTGCCTTGTATTGGGAAAATCCAAACTACAACAACCACTGTATCTTCAGTAACTTAGTTTCTGGAAATTAATAATTCAATAAATGTATCCTTTATACCCAGATTGTGTTTAGGTCCTTTATGCTAGCTATGAAAAAAATACCTTTTTATCGCTATGAGAAAATACCTGAGAAAGTCAACTTAAAAGAAGCAAAGGTTTATTGACCTGGTTTCTGAGTCTGCACTCCATGGTCACTTGACTCCATTGGTTTTGGGCCTGTGGCAAGGACAGCATATTATGGCAGGCACCACATGGTGGAGGAGGAATGTTTCCTTCATGATTTCTGAGAAACAAAGAGAGAAAGAGGAAGGGGCCAGAGTCTCAATATCCCCTTCAAGGCATGTCCCAAATGGCCTAAATTCCTTTTAAGAGGTTCCATCACCTCCTAATAACTCTGTGACAGACTGGCAGCCAAGTTGTTAGCATTTGGTTCTTTAAGAATAAACCTGTAACATCCTTTATTAGGGGTCTAGTTTATAACTGATAGTAATGGACCTAGAGCCTAAAGAACCCAGGTTCTACTTCTCACAGTACCACTGAATTTGAGTTCGGGGTTCAGCTTGTCCTTTTGCAATGTAACCTTTCCATGGGGAAGATTAAGAAGAGGGAGAGATCAATAGTTGCCAGATAAATCTCAGAGTAAGAGATCAAATGACACCGTGCATACATCTGAAAGAACCTGTGTCATAAAGTGTCACACATAGTATTTGTTTTTTGTGCAAATTTCCTATAGTAGGTTCCAAGCACTTGAGATTATGTTGCAATTAGTTTTATGTTCTGAGATGGCTATAATGTGGAGTCAGGAAGTGGAAAATAACGAATACTTGGTGAATATATTTGAAATGGGCAATGTTATATTTAAGACTATAAAAGTTGAACAATAAACACCTTTTCTATCAAGCGAATTATTATTCAGTTAGAAGAAAAGAATGAATACATTAAAATATTGGAGCTAAGCTGGCTGGTGAGCTACTACTGGCTAATTGTTGAAGAGGTAAGAGTAGGAGAGATCAATATTTGCTAGATTCATTTGGAAAAATTAGAGAAGATGTGGAACCTCCTGGGCATTGTAAATACATTATATGCATGCACAGAAATGTCATAAGGAAACCTGTAAGTTTGTATAATTAATGTACACTAATAATTATAAACCCTTAAAATTTGATCCATTATGAAGGGATGTCTAGTGACAGCGAAGAACTTGGTGTGTCCTGGAGACACTGCATAAGGTGACTAGTGTGGAGCAGTAGTAAGATGCCGTCATGAACATGTATAAAGAGTCCTCCATACCGGCCATGGAATATCACTGAGTCCTGGCTGTGAGAGACAGACCTCTGTTTCTACATCTGTGCTAGTGGATATGATAAAATAAGTCCTCACCTATGTATTAAGATTAAATTTTATAATGCACATACAACACTTAGTGAGGTACCTGGCACTTACTATATTCTATATAGTATGTTCTTAATGCAATTATCATTGTTCTGTTGGTGAGTAGTAAATGTAGGTACCTTCTGTGGTTCAGGTATGTTCTAATTTACATTGAACATCTTATATTTGACTTCTGACTTCCCTCCTCATTTCCAAACCCAGTTACTACTTAGAAACAAATTAATAAAAGCAACAACTTAAAAGTCTACGGAGTTTTCAGAGCACTTATGATCACCATATATTTTTTCCAAATTTAGAGAGGAAAAAGGCTTTAGTAAAAGGAATATTTTATTTATTAGAAAATGAATATTATTTTGCTTTCTAAGTTTCTAATCCGCCTTTCATATGCAAATTATGTCTCTGCATTCAGAGAAGGTTCAGGAAGATATGTTTTAGTGACTAGACAAATGATTCCTATAAATGTGTTCATTGCATTGCATCCATCTTATTTACACATAAAAACCCACTGCAGTAAATTTGAGAAGAAACAAAATTGATTATATATTTGAATATCACACACAAAAAATGTCAGCTACTCATGCAGAGGGTTATTCTGCCCTCACAGCTACATTCATTATATTCTTGTTAATGCAAGTTAGACATTTTGGTGAGTTGTTTCCAACATATAGTACTGAAAACATTGACTGATTATTATAATATGAAGTTTTTGATATGAGAATTAACCTAAATTGCTTACTGTATTCCAAAACTGTTTTCAAGCTATTTAAATGCCTTTGAAAAACAAGTGTTTTCTCATTAGTGCCAATTAAATTGGGGAAAGAAGGAATAAAGCATATATCATTATTCTATACTCCTGATATACATATTATGGTACTTGTAGCTGTATTTTTATGAGGTTATAGTATTCTTTGTGCTTTTAATGGACTAGTATGCTATTTTTGTAGATAAAATGTTTTTATTATTTTAAAAATTGAAATATTTTATTTTTGTTACTGGGACTTGAACCCAGGGCCTCATGGATGCTAAACACTTGCTTTAACACTGATGTACACTCTGGCACACAAATGCATTATCTTCCATTTTTCTCATTCTTAGATTAAAACTTTAATACATCCGTCGACCTAAAACACATGTCTATTTTCCCATTTGTGTATTGCATAGAGGTAATAATTAAAAAACTATAGCCATGGAAAAGATGAATGACAATTGAAAAACTAAAGCTTAACATTATCTTTAAGAAAACAATTCAAGGAAATGCCACTAATCCCTTTTATATAAAATTCAAAAACAGGTAAAAGTAAATTATATTGTTTAAATTTGCATACTTGGTAGTAACACTATACAGGAAAACAAGGAATGATTATTCAAAGTGAAAGAGTCTTTGTTTCCATTTTTTCCTTTTCTCATATTTTTTTCTTTTGCCTTCTTTCCTTTCCCCTACCCCTTCCCACTTCCTCAATTCCTTCAGGCCTTTCCTTCCTATTTCACATTATCAATTATACATTTTGAACCTTATTTACACTTTCAGTTTCTCACACTAGAGAAACTATTTGGTATTTACACATGTGTGTCCTATTTATTTCACTTAAGAGTATCACCTCAATGTGCATCCATTTAGCTGTAAAGGTCTTGAGTTTTTCATTCTTTATGGCTGAATAGTGCACCAAAAAAATTAATGGAAAAAAAGTGAAAGAGTAATAATTAGTGCCTTAGCCCACTTTCTGTTGCTGTTAAAACTTACGACAGAAGTTTAGTCAACTCGTAGTTCTAAATAGAATTCAAGAGCATGAAAGTGGCATTTGATGGTCATAACATGGCAGAAGGGGAAGCAACCATGCTGGTGAGATAGAACAAGAGAGGGAGGAGCTGAATTCCACTTTCATTTGCAAACCATTCCTGTGATAACTAACCCACTTCCACAATGATGGCATTAATGTATTCATAAAGATAAAGGCCTTAGAGCTCGGTCATTTTGTAAAGGCCCACTTATTAATTCCTTTAAAATAGTAATTAAATTCCAAGATGAGTTGTGGAGGGAACATTCAAACCAAGGAAATATTCTTCAGGTAGAAGAGAGAGAGAAGGTGTGATCAAGAGTTGAGACAGCATCTACCAAACAATTACTTCCTTTCATACAGTCCCTATCTATTTAACCCTCTCTACCTCTGATGAGTTACTATTATATTATGTGCCTGACTAATGCCTACCCAATCTGCTCTGAGTCCTTGTTAAATTCGTTGCTTTGTAGTTTATTCTCTAACCTGTCAAGTTTTCTACTGTATCATTTCTATTATCATACAAACATAGAAAAATCTCCGTTTATTAAAAAGCAAAATAAAAACTGTTGTCTCAACATGTGATTTCATTTTGCAACTTTTTCATTTTTACTGTATTGCAAAATTCCTTCTTTCTTTGTGTACTTTCCAACTCTCCTCCATCTTCTTCACTGAAGTTAATCAAGCCATCATTTTCTTTATTCCATTATGAATGTATTTAGCAAGTAGGATATAACTCCCATTAGATGAAATGTAAAGGCCTGATTTCAACTTTTATTTTATTCAAACTCTAAGCAGAATTTTCTATGCTTAGTCAAATTTTCAAGACCCACTGTCTCTATTTATCGTCCTACAAAACTGGAGCCTTATATTCGCAGACACTGAATTTTCCATTTTTCACCTAGACCTGTAAATTCAGACTTTCATTATTTTTTGCTATATTCACCCCATGATACTTCTATTCAGGTTTACATCTTTAAATACTATCCATATACAAACACTTAAATTTTATATGACAACCAAAAATTTGCTTCTAAGTGGCAAACATCATTTTCCAAATTCTGATTTATCACCTCTATTTTAATTTCTAATAGTTGTCTCAATGAAGCTAGGCCAAAATATAATTTGTAATTTCTGCCTCCTGACTTGCCTTGTGAATCTTCTCATATCATCTCAGTTAATAGTTTTACATTTAATTTTATTTAAGCCACAAGCCGAAGAATCATTGATTATTCTTACTTTTTCCTTATACTTTATATATGTACACTATAAAACAATTCATTAGCAAATAGCATTGTCTCTGTCTTCAAAATATATCTCGAAATCAAGCTTTTCTTTCTATGCTGGTTGAAATCTTTTTGAAACTAAGCAAGTGTTTGCATCATCCTCATCAATTATTCTTTGATCCAAACTAGTTGTTGTTAGCTGGAAATTTTGTGATCATCTGTTCACTTTTCTCCAACTTATATTCTTGTCCTATCTTTCTTTGACCTTTTCAGAAGAATACAGTAATCTCTTAAAATTATACTAAAATTAATTAATTGATAATAATTTCATGTTTCAGGAGAAGGAGGTGAATGAAAAAACTATCCATCATTCCTGGTCCTATTGAACATTATTATTGAGTCCTGACCAAGGTAAGAGCAAAACAAAAAAACAAAACCAAACAAAACAAATATAAAGATTAGAAAAAAAAGATGTCACCTGCATCTATTCTCAAATAATATGACTGTCTACAAAGAAAAATTATACAGAATATTGAAAAATAGCAGATATGAGCACAAGTATCTATGGTAGAAATTGGCAGTTGTTCTCTAATAAATATTCTCCAATTCTATTTTTTTCAAATTGTTCTTACTATGTGCATGGAATATATAATAATCACACTCCTTCTGGGAAGTTGGTACAAGTACATAACACATCTCAATTCCTTTTTTTTCCCCTTCAATTTCCAGTGTAATAATAAAAGAATTACCTCAGGCACATAAAAACCCAATTAAAGAAAACAATATCCAATTTCTTTTACTGCTATGATGGTCATGAGCCTGTATTCTAGCAAATAAGGTAACGATAGAAGTGATATGTGCAGTTTCTACACTGTACCATTAATGAAAAGAACTATGTCCTCCATTTTCCTTTCCTCTTCCTGTCTATTGGGATAGAGATCTAGTTGAAATGTTTAAAGTGCTTATCTTGGCACCAAATGAAATATCTAAGCTACTTTACCATCCTAGATATTGAATGATTATTTTTGATATATCTTTTATAACAACCAAGTGTATGTAATGTACCAAAACATCAGCAGATTTGTAATTATGTCAATATATTACTTTCCTATATAAACAAAACCTTAATGATAAAATTATGTATTCTTGTATTCCTCACTAATCTTTTTTCCTCAGAATGTTACCATTATTATTAAATGAATCTCTATTAAGAAGATAATTTTACATAAGTTGAAAACATTTATATATGAATTATATCGAATTCCATGTCTGCGTTTTTAAATATTCCTTAAATTTTGAAATACAGATTTTACATTCATAGATTCAACCTACCAAAAGTCAAATTATTGCAATGATAATTACATCTGCGCCAAACACGTACAGGCCTTTTTTTCTTACCATTATTCTCTAAATCTTACAACAGATATTTGTATAAGAGTAATATTGTATTAGGTATTCTTATGGTTTGGCTCTTAAATATCTCTGAAAAGTCTCCTATATTCATAGGTGAGGATTTCAGAAAGTAACCGTATCATAAGTGCTCTAATGTCACTGGATTAATTCATTAATGCGATTATAGTTTGATGGCATCATTGGAAGGTAATGGAAATTTAAAAGGTTGAGACTACTTCAAGGGCTTGGTTCATGAGGGAGGGGATGACCCTAGGAACCATATCTTGCTCCTGATCCCCTCCTCTCTGGCTCTTTCCCTCCCTCTCTGCTTCTTGGCTGCCACAGAGAACAACTTTCCCTTGCTGTATACTTCTGCCATGATGTTTCTGCCTCATCATAGACCTAAAAGCCAAGGAGCTAGTTGACCATGGACTGAACCTCTGAAATTGTGAGGTAAAATAAATCTTAAGTCCTCAAAGTTGTTTTTCTCTGGTATTTGGCTACAGTGACAAAAAAGCTAATACAGATATTACATGTAAAGATATTTTAAAAGATACAGAAGAATGTGTGCACATTATTTGCAAATATTGTACCATATTACAGAAAAGACTTGAACATTTATGGATTTTGCTAGCCAAGAGAGATCCTAGAAGCAATCACCCATGGATATAGAAGGGCAGCTATAACATGTAATATTCTGTAACATCTTCTTTCACTCAACGTTATATTTTCGAAGTTCTAACCTTGTTATATTATTAAGCTTCTTCATGCATAATATTTTATAGTACAATATTATATGGATATATCACAATTTATAGAGTAATGGATGTTTGTGTTTCATTCAATGATTTGCAAATGTCAATTGCAAAGTATAGCAAGTAATAGGCATTTAATAAAGTTTTAATGAGATAATTCATGTTCTTGATTCTGAGCACTGGAGCTAATCCAAATTCTCATTATTCTAATTAAGGTTGCAATAAATATATTTGATAGTGTCTCTGCATTCAAAATAGCTGAAGAGATTCCCGGCCCAGAGGAAGGGGCTTCTGGGCCACCATCTGTCCCATCACTCCCAGCCCAGAGGAAAGGGCTTTTGGGCCTCTGTCTGTCCTGCCATGCCAGGCCCAGGGGAAAGGACTTTTGGGCCACAGACTGTCCGGCCACTCCCAGCCCAGAGGAAGGGGCTCCTGGGCCGCCATCCCTACCACCATTCTCTAACCCTGTCGCACCCCTCCCAGCTCAGGGGAGGTGAGCCACGTGGGCACCATCAGCATGCCAACTGGCCCCCCAGTCAAAATGAGAAAACACATGAATAAGTCTCAAAACCAGACTTCCAGATCACCTACAGCAACCCCAAAGGGAAATGAGATAGAACACTCTGATACTCAACCACCTGGACCCACTGAACTGGCAACAAAAGAGGATCTGGAAAAAATGAAATCAGAAATAATTTCTCAGATAACAGGAGAAATTGTGCTCCTAGTGCAAGACATGATTAATAAATCTAGAGGGGAGCTCAGGAACATGATGCAATCCCAACATAGGAAACAAATGGAATCCATAAAACAGATGCAAATAGATTTCCAGTACAGAAAACCTCCATTGAAAGTCTACACAGCAGAATGAGCCAAAGGGAGGACAGGATTTCAGATATAGAAGATAAAATTGCAATTAGTGACCAGGAAAAGAAAAATTGTTTCAAAATTATAAGGGAACACAAGAAATCAACCCAGCAGCTGCTAGACAGTGCAAAGAAGAATAACATAAGACTGATCGGAGTCAATGAAGAAACAGGAGAGAGTGCAGATGACATAAAAAATGTCTTCACAGAAGTAATGGCAGAAAACTTCCCAAGCAGGGGAAAAGAACTTGACATATAGATAAGTGAGGAATATAGGACTCCAGATAGCCTTGATCAAAAAAAATCTACACACAGGCATATAATTGTTAAGATTTCAGAAACTCAACAGAAGAACAAATTTCTACAAGGAGTTAGAGAAAAGGAACAAATCACATACATAGGAAAGCCCATCAGAATCACAGCAGACTTCTCAACACAAACCATCAAGGCAAGAAGAGCTTGGAGTGACATTATTCCAAGCCCTAAAAGAAAACAGCCTCCAACCCACATTGATGTACCCTGCAAAACTATCTTTCAAAATTGATGGAGAAATAAGATACTTTCATGAGAAAGAGCACCTTAATAACTTCATGAATACCAAACCAGCACTCCAAAATTTTTACACAATATCCTAGAAACAGACATTGAGGATCACAACCCCAGGAAGCCCATCAGGATGAACCCATATGGCAAGACAAGAAATTAAATGTAAACGGGGAGAACCCAACAAAAAGGAAAAGTCATGGCAATGATACGTCAATACGTTTCAGTTATAACCATCAACATTCGTGGTCTCAATTCCCTAATGAGAAGAAATAGCCTGGCAGAATGGGTCAAGAAGCAAAATCCAACAATATGCTGCATACTGGAAACACACTTAATGCAAAAGGAAACTTATAGACTGAAAGTTAAAGGGTGGAAAACAATATTCCATGTGACGGGAACCCGAAAAATAGCAGGAGTAGCTATCCTCTTGGCAGATCAAGTAGATTTCAAACCAATGCTGATTAAGAGAGATAAAGAGGGACACTGCATCCTTGTAAAGGGAACAAACCAAGAAGAGATAACAATCATAAATATCTATGCACCAAACACTAGTGTGCCCAACTATATAAAACAAATACTAACGGACTTGAAAAGTCATATATGCACTAATACAATTGGAGTCAGAGACCTTAACACCCCACAGTCACTAATAGATAGATCAACTAGACTAAAAATAAGCAGTGAAATACTAGAACTCAATTGAACTCTTGAACAAATGAACTCAACAGATGTTTACAGAGTCTTCTACCCCACAAAATCAGAATACACATTCTTCTCAGCTGCACATGGGTCATTCTCCAAAATAGACCACATACTCACACATAAAACATGTTTAAGAAAGTGCAAAGGAATTGAACTTAACCCCTGTATATTATCTGACCATAGTGCGATGAAATTGGAGATCCATAGCAAAAGAAACTCAAAAAATTTCATAAACGTGGAAATTGAACAAAGCACTTCTGAATAACCAATAGGTTACAGAGGAAATTAAAGAAGAAATCAGACAGTTCCTTCAATTAAATGACAATGGCAATACAACATATCAGAATCAATGGGACACAATGAAAGCAGGCTTTTCAGGGAAATTCATAGCACTGAATATGCATGTTAGGAAAACAGAATGAGCCCAATTAAACAACCTGATGCTGAACCTCAAGCTTCTAGAAAAAGAAGAGGAGGGCAACCCCAAAGCTCATACAAGGGAGGAAATTATAAAGATCAGAGGAGAAATCAATGCAATAAAGACTAAGAGAATGATACAAAAAAATCAATGAAGTCAAGAGTTGGTTCTTCGAAAGAATCAACAAAATTGACAAACCCTTACCCAAGCTTGTCAGAAAAAGGAAAGAAAAGGCCCAAATCCATGCAATTAGGAATGAAAAGGGTGAAATTACAGCAGACCCAGCAGAAATCCAGAGGATCATCAGTACCTACTTCCATAACCTATACACCAATAAGATGGCCAACACAGAAGAAATGGACAGATTCCTAGATACACATGAATTACCAAAGTTGAATGAAGAAGATCTAAAAATTCTAAACAACCCAATATCAACCAATGAAATTGAAAACGTAATTAAAAACTTATCAACTAAGAAAAGCCTGGGCCCTGATGGCTTCACTGCTGAATTCTACAAGACATTTAGGGAGAAACTACTGCCACTACTCTTTAAACTCTTCAATGAAATTGAGAGGGAAGCAGTACTCCCAAATTCATTCCTGGAAGCAAGCATCACCTTGATCCCCAAAGCAGAGAAAGACCCAACCAAAAAGGAGAACTATAGGCCAATCTCCCTAATGAACATAGTTGCAAAAATCCTTAATAAGATACTGGCAAATAGAATGCAGAAGACCATAAAGAAGATCATATACCATGACCAAGTGGGATTTATCCCAGGGATGCAGTGATGATTCAACATACACAAAACAATCAATGTAATACACTATATCAACAGGGCCAAGGACAAAAAGCATATGATTAGCTCCATAGATGCAGAGAAAGCATTTGACAAAATCCAACATGCATTTATGATAAAATCCCTAAAAAATTGGAATAGATGGTCTCTACCTCAAACTAATAAAAGTCATCTATGAAAAACCAACAGCCAATATCATACTAAATGGTCAAATACTGAAATCCTTCGCATTACCATCAGGAACAAGACAAGGATGTCCACTATCACCCCTCTTGTTCAATATAGTTTTGGAAACATTAGCCATGGCAATTAGTCAAGAGAAAGAAATAAAAGGAATAAAGATAGGAAATGAAGCAGTCAAACTGTCATTATTTGCAGATGACATGATACTCTATATAGAAGACCCCAAGAACTCCACCAAAATTCTTCTAGATGTAATAACCAAATTCAGCCAAGTAGCTGGTTACAAGATCAACATATAAAAATGAATAGCTTTCCTCTACACGAATTACAGACTCACTGAGAGAGAAATAGGGCAAATAATTCCATTCACAATAGCATCTACAAAACTGAAATACATAGGAATCAACCTAACGAAAGAAATCAAAGACCTCTTTTCTGAAAACTATGGCACTCTGAAAAGAGAGATTGAAGATATCAGAAAATGGACAGACATCCCCTGCTCCTGTGTAGGAAGGATTAATATAGTGAAAATGGCCATACTTCCAATACTGCTATATAGATTCAATGCCATTCCAATTGAGATCCCAGCAGCATACTTCATGGACCTTGAGAAAACAATCTAATAATTTATTTGGAACAAGAAGAGACCCAGAATATCAAAAGCAATTCTAGGTAACAGAGTCATGGCAGTGAGTATCACAATCCCCAACCTGCAACTATACTACAAAGCTACTGTGATAAAAGCAGCATGGTACTGGCAAAGAAACAGACCTGAGGACCGGTGGAACAGACTAGAAGATGCAGAAAAAATGCCAGACACACTCACCCATCTCATGTTCGATAAAGGAGCCAAACACCCTCACTGGAGGAAAGATAGCCTCTTTAAAAAATGGTGCTGGAAAAATTGGGCTTCAACTTGCCAAAGATTAAAACTAGACCTATATCTCTTGCCATGCACTAAACTAAAATCGAAATGGATTAAAGATCTAAATGTTAAAACAGAAATGCTGAACCAGTTGGAACAGAGGTTAGGTAGAACCCTTGAAGACATCGGTGTAGGAAAAGATTTTATGAACAAAACCTCAGTTGCCAGTGCTGAACTAGCACTAACAATCAACAAGTGGGATCTCTTCTTATTGAAAAGCTTCTGCACAGCCAGAGAAACCACCAGCAGTGTGAAGGCACAACCCATAATGTGGGAAAAAATCTTCACCTGCTTTTCCTCAGACAAAGGACTACTATCTCGAATCTATAAAGAACTTAAAAAGATCAGACCTCCCAAATTTAAAGACTCAATCCCAAAATGGGCATCTGACATGAACCGACATTTCTCAGACAAAGAAGTAGAAATAGCAAATAAATACATGAAAAAATGTTCAATATCTCTGGTCATTTGAGAGATGCAAATGAAAACAATACTGAGATTCCACCTCACTCCAGAGAGAATGGCTGCTATCATGAAATCAACCAATAACCAATGCTGGCAGGGCTGTGGGGAAAGAGGAACCCTTCGCCACTGCTGGTGGGAGTGTAGACTGGTGCAACCACTGTGGAAATCAGTATGGAGATACCTCAAGGAACTAGGACTGGAAGTCCCATTTGATCCAGCTATTCCCCTTCTGGGTATCTTCTCCAAAGAATTAAAAGAATCATAATGCAGTGATATATGTGCACCCATATTCATAGCAGCACAGTTTGTGATAGCTAAAACTTGGGAACAGCCCAAATGCTCAACAACTGGTGACTGGATAAAGAAAATGTGGCTTTTAAAAATAAAATGGAGTACTACTCAGCCATAAAAAATAAGAAATTAGAGACATTTATAGCTGAATGGATTCACATTGAGGCAATACGCTTAAGTGAAATAAATAGGACACACATGTATAAATACTGAATAGTTTCTCTGGTGTAAGAAACTGAAAGTGTAAATAAGGAGTGAAATATATAATAGGTAATGTGAAATAGGAAGAAAAGGGGCAAAGGGGAAGGAAGTGGGAGGGGTAGGAGTAAGGAAAAAAGAGAATGGAATTAATATGAGAAAATGGAAAATAGGAATAAAATCTTTGTAAATAGGGAGGAATGGAGGGGTTGAGTGGAGGGCTGGGCAAGGGTGAAAAATAAGAACCAAGAGAGATTATGTAAAGGTGCAAATTTCCAATGATGAATGTCATTATATTGTATACCTAAAATGTACGAATGATTAGAATGAATAATCAATAATGCAAAATAGGAAGAAAAGGTCCAAAGGGGTAGGGGTAGTGGGAGGGGCAGGGGCAGGGGAAAGGAAAGAAGGGAAAGGAAAAATGCTGAGAAATGGAAAAAATGGAAATAAAGTCTTTGTAAATAGGGAAGGGTGAAGGGGATGAAGGGAGGGCTAGGAATGGGGAAAAAATAAGAACCAAGATGCCTCATGTAAAGGTACAAGTTCTCAATGAGAAACGTAATTGTGTTGTATAAATGTTCTAATAAAAGAATTTAAGAAAAAAAAAAGAATCAGTAAATACATCCAAAGAGGAACTGTACATTTAATAATCAACAAATTTCTTAATTAAAAAGAACCAACAAAATAATAGCTGAAGAACTACACCTGAAATTAAAAAGAGAGTTTGCAGGGTATGAAAAACTTCAACTTCACTGTTAAGTTACTCTCCCAAGTTTTTGAGAACTTTCCTGTCAATGCATTTTCATATTTCTTGTCAATGCATTTTGATATTGATGAGCATCTTCTTTTAAGTAATTTGATTAAGATGCAATTGCATCATTAAGTTGTGCTTTGTGACATTCTTGGTTTTTTCCCCTATCATTTTAGAATCTGTTACAACTCTAGTAGAAAATTTAAATATAAAGCAAGCACATGGATCTTTTTCTGAGTATATTGGTCATTTGGCTTTTGTCTTCTGTACTTCTCTTTATACCCTTTGTCTAATTTATATCAGCCTTTTGGCCTTATTCTTATTGATGTGTAATAATGTAATATTAGATAAATGATAATCCATTACTTGTAATGTATAACTGTAGTTTTCCTTTAAGTATCTTTACTTCCTGAAATTAAAAATTTTGATAGTAACATTTATTGTCTTTGTAAATTATGAGTTTAACATTAAGAAATTCTATTTTATTCTAATAATATTTGCTTTACCACTTTTCAATTTAATTCATTTAAAATCAAATAACCTACTTTTTATACTTTTATTAAATACCTTCACTATTATATACTGAGATTTCCTACATACTTAGATATCTCTCAATCCTTTAATCTGCTCCAGTAGCATATATTTAAATTTATTTGTAAATATATCAGCATGTTAATTGCTACAGGGTCATGAAATATTTCACTTTCTAATATGGCCAATCCTGTCATTATTGATATTTTTATATTGCTTAGGGATTTTAAGACCTATATTCTTCTTTATATGTTTTGAATAAATTTGTCTGCTTCTAGGTATAAAACAGTGGAAAATTATATTGAATTTATATATTACTTTTAGAATAATCAACATCATCCAGAGCATATCTCTCACTCCAGTTTTATATGTTTATATCTATCAACTCATCAATTCATATACAAAATTTTAATGACTTCATGTTGAGTAGTGAGATATTGGATTTGTTTTTTACATTTTAATCTTTCCATATTATATAGTATGTACTATTTTTATCCCCCAAAACTATAATTCTGAAAATTAAGAAAATATTATAGTATTCTAAAACATCTATGTTTTCAATTGATCTTAGGGTGAATAGGTAAATGGCAAATGACACATTTACTGTACCTACCCACATGACCTGCTAAAGTGAGTAAAGATGGTGCCATGCTCAGAACTCCTAGCATCATACTTACTTACTCTGTGTTCTTTGCATCTAATGCTCCACACCTGCAACTCTCTTTTTGAATAGGATATATTTGCTGTACATAATAATTCATCTTGGGGAATATATATATGTATATTATATATATATAATATACATATATATATATTTCATTTTGATCATTTTTACTCTCCACTCTCACTCTCCCTTCTTTCTGCAACCTTCTTCGTAGGACAATGTAAGGAGTTACTCAATAAGGTTTGACTGACTGTGCAATGCACCAGAAGTGTATGACAGTTTGCATACCATCTCCTCTTCGATGACCAATAGCCATTCCCAAAATGCATCTTTATTACCTTCCCTGGTTTTCTATCCCGTTTACCCCAATCTCTTCAAGTTTCACTTAAGAGTATTTTATTATGAAAAAGGTTACAATATCTCCACATTTCATGTTCTGCCTATGATTTCCTTTGTGCCTTTCAAAATGCCACCACAGTACCATTTCAAAAACAAAACAACTCAAAACTTGGCTACACAGACTGAGCTATCTTTTGAATTACATAGCATTCTAGTAGAAAAGAAAGTATGAAACATGACCATTGTTGTGGTTTAAATCTGAAGTGTACCCTAAAAGTCTCATGTATTCAGAGGTGGAACTTCTTTCCTTGATTCATGGGAGCTGTACATCATCAGTAGGTTGATCCAGTGAAGAGTTCATGGCTGAATGTGCTGTTAGGTAGTGGAGTCTCTTAGTAGGAGGATCACTGGGGTATGACCTAGAAGGGTGTATTCTTGTCCACTACTCCTCCTTTCTCTCTCTGCTTTCTGGCTGCAGTGGGTTGAATGGCTTTTCTTTCTTTTTTCTTTTCTTTCTTTTTTTTTTTTTTTGGTACCAGAGATCGAGCTCAGGACCTTGAGCTTGAGAGGCAGGTGCGTGAGCTAAATACACAGCCCTGAGTGGATTTTTTTTAAACAATGAAGTTTCTTCCTTGGAATCAGCAGAAAATGGACTGAATCTTCCCAAACCACCTGTCAAATTGAATTTCTCCTCCTTTAAATTGTGGGTATCAGGTATTGTGTCTTAGTGATGAGAAAGCTGATTAATACAACTACTGATTATGTTTAAGGCTTAAGGTATTTTATCTTTTCTCATAAACTAGAGAAATGGAAATGGGTTTAAATGTTATGATGACTTTAATATTTATACGAGAAATTCTGAACGGTAGCAACATCAATCACATGAATTGAAAGTTTCCACCATAATTTCAGTTGTCCTCACTTTGGATGAATTAGCCATTTCATTTAAAATAAAGGAACTATATTAAGAATGTTGCAATAAAATAATTTAAATGTTTCTCATGAAAAACAATGTTAATCTTAAGAGTAAAATCATATACAAAGTGTGTAATTATGGAATATTTATTCAAAAGTTCTTCTATCCTAAAAGATGGCTCAAAGTTCCTTATTTTAAAATTAAGGTATAACGATACCACTGAATCATTTTCTCAGTGTCATGGTTGAGAAGGTAGTCCTCATAATCCTCCACTTTGCTTCATTCAGAGGTGGAAAAATTGAGCAATGAGCAAAGATAAGTGTGGACAGGTGCCATTCACTTCTATAGTGTAATCTGTCTCCCGCAGCTTCTGCTTGTCACTGCCCTTGATTCATTTTACTTCCTTTAAGAACTTGCATGCAGCTTGGCCAGAGTAGTAGAATTATCACTAAAATCAGCCCCACTGCTGAATGACCAATGAATAAGACCCTGATGATTCCTTGATTCCTGTTTGGATTTATACATTTTTATCAATTGTTAGTGCAGCCTCTGCCTGGTGTTCTCCATGCTCCAGAATTACACCTCCTTAGAGAAAGAAGCAAGTACTTTGAGTGTTATAGAATAGATTGCTATGTCATCCTTTCCTTCCTGTTTTTCATTACACTGTTCTCAAATCTACCAAAATGCAAACTTTTAGAAACAATTACATATCTATTATGTCATTCTGAGTGAATGAATTGAATTTGTTCATTTGGTAGACTTTGATTTGCCTTGCTTCAGCTACTACCTGAGCAACATTCTTCAGTAAATATGATAGGAATTATAATTTCTGAAAACTGCTTATAAGATATTTGGAGATATTGGAGTTGGAAAGGTGCCTGCTTCTGTTCTATGTGGCAAAAATTTGCAAAGTACTAGAACTGGAACCAGAGAATCTGGGCTTGAATTTCTTTTCCATATATTAACTGTGTGATTTTATTTCAATTAGTTAATATCATGTGCTAGGCATTATGCTTGGTGATAGAAATGTCTAAATAAGTAAGACATTGAACTATTTCTTGGAAGTAATTTATCTAAAGGAAGATTTAGAGAACATTAAACCAATTACAGTACACCATAAAAAGCATGATAGAACCTTATATGTAGAATTGAGGAGATAAAATTTCCATACCAACCCCTCCCACCCCCGGCACTTGCTGTCCAGTTTCCTCATTTATTTCTGCTCATAGCAATAGTATTAATATCAGGCCAGGGATTTAGCTCAGTGGTTCCGCTGCCTGCCTTGCAAGCGCAAGGACCGCAGTTCGATCCCCAGTACCAGAAACAAAACCAAAAACAATACTACTAATATCTTCTGCATTACTGCCCTGTATTTATTTAGTGCCTGTGTACTCTAACTAGAAAGTAAGCTCACAGAGGAAAGGAGTTTTATAATTTAGTTTCTTGGTGTTGTACCAATATCCAGGATACTGCTTGGTACATAGGAAGTCCAAAATAAATATTTATTAAGACTGGACCATCAATATTCTCCAACTTCTTACCAAATGAACAAAGAACTTTCTCCTTTAGGAGTTTCTCTTGTCTTAGAGTCTAGGATTCATGACTTTACTTTTTCATTTAAAACGCTGAAGAAATACAGCACATACATGTTAGTTTTTCAGGTATTACAAATATGAAAAGACGTAGTTGAATCACTAAATGGGGAACAACAAACCTGGAATAGTATGATAAAATTTAGAGGAAGAATGATTAAATGACTACACTTATGAGCAAACTAACAAAATATGGGACTGGGGATACTTTGTTTAATTAATGGAAAAGAAAACATAGATAATTCATTTTATTGCAAAGATACAATGAGACGAGGGCTTGTCAAAACAAGCTAAGATAGAACTAAGACTTAACATCCACACTCTAGTAGGTCCTGGTTGGCACTTTTTGAGGAACCATGGTGCCTTCACATGTCCAAAGTTGACTATAGCTCAGGATGGCTTGAAGATCAAGTCATAGATATTGAGAAAACTAAGCTTGGCCTAGTAAATAAAAAAGTAAATTTCTTTCTATTTTCAAATATTGGAGAAAATGTTTGCTTAGGAAGTTAGATTTGTTCTAGTAATTAACTAGTAAATCACCTAATGAAGAAAATATATGCATTGTAGCTTAAGGGAACTGAGTTCAGTTTTAGCACTAACACAGACGGCTTTTATCATTTGGTCCCTGGATCCTCAGTTTCTCTATATAAAAAATGGTTTTCATTTTGGGGTAATTATGATGGTTGGAAATATCACTGGCAAAGCCTATGGCACATACTAATATTTTACATGGTTCCTTGCAGAGGAAGTAACAATTATAGTCAAAACAAAGTTGTTTAGTCATCAGATCAGCTGCCTTCTCAAGGAGCTCATAATCAGTGAAAGAGTTTACATGGATATATGGCCACCCATCAACAATTTTATAAGTTCGTCTCAATTCTATGGTTTTAATATCCACCACCATCTCTTTAACTAGAATGGAGTCTGTTCTAAGAGTATGTAAAGAAGAGGATTGTTTCCAAACAAACACTATTTTTATGCATACAGATATTACTGAATACAGAAAAAATTGACTTTCATGTATCAGGATATCTTCACAGAATAAAATGAAAAAGTCTTGAGAAATAGGGCAGACTTTGAATCCTAGCTGTGCCACTTAACAGCCTTCAACTCTTCAACAAGCTCTTAATACCTCTTAGCTTCAATGAGTAGAATACATTAGAGGTGATGTCATCTCAGAGAGTTCTTCGGAATAAATGTTCAGCATTTGCTTCAGAATCCAGCACAGTGTAATCACTCAATAAATTATTTCTTCCCCGATGCTCCCTAGAGAAAAAAAGAAGTCAAGATCATTTTTTCTCTTTCATTCTATTTTTTTTAATGGAAACTAGAATGCAGCACTAATATTGAAGCAAAATGAAATTTGAGAATAAATGCTTTTTGTTGTTTAGAACTAAAAGTAATAAATTTATAAGTGGGCTATATGGAAAAATAAGCCGTAAAGTAGTGGAGTAAGTATTTGGTAGGAAAGGTCTTCCCTTGCTCTTTCACCTTCAGCTATTCAACTCATACCTCCCCATACAGATCAGAGGAAAGTATTCCTAATTAAATAAGAGAAAACCACAAGACAAATATGAATGATACAATGTAATGTTGATTTTACTTAGTAAGTTTTACATTTCATTTCTAGGAGGCCAATTGTGTTATTTGAATGAATTAGGAGAAAGACAGTATCAATAAATATGAAATACGTCATTGTCTCCTAAAGCCTTGATTGTATATCCAAGAAGTACTATAATGATCAAGACTCTAAATTTTATAGGGAAATGAATAAATATATTAAAATTTCAAAGGAGCTAGTTATCTATCAGAATTGTGCAATTTGTTTTATAATTTTTCTTGCTAAGCTTTAGACAATATGGAGGGAAGACACTATCCCTTGTTTGCCTCTATGTTTCTGTTCCTATACAAACATATATTTAAGAATTATATTTTGAGTGAATAAACAAACGAAATGATATCCGAGAGTTACCAGCAACCCATTTCTACTGTGTTTCCATGTCCACCTCAATGAGCATTTAATATAACAAACTCTTACCACAGAATTCTTTCAATGTTGTTAGTTTCTTGATTCAGTTTTTCTGAACAAAAGGCCCATCATATTATTCTTGCATCCCTGGCTTCTGGGAACTAGCCATCAAGAAGAGTTCTATGAATTATAGAGCTAAGACCCACTATTTACAGGGAAGAAAATTGTTGATATTCACAAGCTTTGGGCAATATTGGAACCCTGTGAGATATCTCAGTTGCTTCATCATTGAGTTATTATGTTCCCCTTTCCATATTTCTATTTACATTGCAAATGCCTAGAATCATACTTAGGAGTAAGAATTATATGCAAAGTATTCCATAAGTGCTAGAAAGGGGCAAGAACGATAAAAAAAATTGGCTATCCATATCCTAGCTACAAAAGGGGCCTGAAATCCCTTATAAATGCTAAACATCATATTGTAGGTGAAAAATTGTAAATTTGTCTGAAGAATCCTGGAGAGGTGGCCAGCTGTTAAATTCGAGTATGAGAGAGGATGCTAGAAGGCCTACTGTAGTGGTTAGTTACCTACTGTAATGGAAATATTCAAAATCTTAATTGGTTTGGCTGTGCTAGAACATGCTGACTGAATATCAGCTCTGCTTAGCGACATGTATTATAAGAAACTGGCAAGATATCAACAAGTTCTACAAATTGAAATCCTGCCAATTCTTTTTGACTACCACAACTCTAACAATCTCCGTTAACATCTCTTTTTTTTAAAGAATGCAGACTGGAAAATGAATGAGGAATTTTAGTATCTGCAGAAATGTGAATGGTATAACTCAATATTTTACAGAATCCTGATTTATAGGAGAGGAATGGGAAATTATGTACGAGATCTAAAATTGCATTCTCTTGAGATCTTTTTTACTTTTCAAGAGAGACAGGTCAGGTCAGAATTTTATTATTTTTGTCTAACGGCCAATGGAAGTCTTACAATATGATCTTAACATGTTATTTAAAAATCCAACAAAAATAAAGTTAGAGTAAGGTTCTTAGCACAAAACTTAGCAATAGCAGTTGAGAGTTGATTTTGCAAAAACTGACAATAACCTAAAGTTTCACTCTGCCACTTTGACTTGTAGTGTCTTAGCTTTCCATTGCTGCTCAAAATATCAGGCATAAAGAGACACTACAAACTCTCCAGGCCATAAAGAATATCTTCTTTAATATTTTTAAAAGTCAGAACTGCATGCAAGCATTTTCTTACATAATGCAGTTTCATGCAGGGAATGAACAGCTATATGAAAAGGTCTTAACTGAGAGATTCCAAACTTACTGACTCACTGCCTTCAGTGAATCGTGGCTTTTGCATTTAGTTAAATCACTTGCCGTCATGACATTTTCAGGTTAAAGAAAGTTACAAAAATTATAAAAGAAAGTTATAAAAATTATCTCTATCAAATTTATTTAAATTATTTAATTCAGTTGAATTTTGGAGGACTAAAATGCTTATAAAATATTTTAAGAAACAGGGCCGGGGATTTAGCTCAGTGGTTCTGCCACCTGCCTCGCAAGCTCAAGGACCAGAGTTCGATCCCCGGTACCAAGAAAAAAAAAAAAATTTAAGAAACATTCATAATGGAAATTGAAGTATATGAAAATCTCTTAAATAAAGAAATAAAATATAAAAGTGTATCTTATTTAGATCACATGTGATTATACATAGGGATCCAAAATAAAAGAAATACATTGATAAGCAAGCTCATTTTATGTTGGGTAATTGCTTATCATCTTGTAAACACTAATAAACATAAAACAAACCTTCCAAAAATCATAATAAAATTTTGTATTTTAGAGTATGAGCATTCTAAAAGTCAAGAACACATAGAAGCTGGTTTTTGAACATTTAAACATTTTTCTTTGTTCTACCAAAAGAAAAATTACATCATGGGTTCACAGTTTATTTCATGATACAAGTATAAAAGCCTTTCAATATATTTCTTGTTACTTTACTTTGAATTTTCTCAATTGGCTAATTGGCTACTAAACAAGGAAGCTTCAACCACATTTTTCTTTTACATTAGGAAAAATAATGGCTACTTAGCATTTTGATATAGTATTTTTTGGTATAGTATTTTTTATATTTCAAATCATTTTCCAAATGTACATTCTTTATAACTATGTATCTTTTCGAAATGCAAATCCAATAAAAATATAGGGGATGTTCAACCTACAGCTTAAGGGTATTAAAAAACTAAATTACCATCTCATTCTGTAATAATGATAGGATGGTAAGTTGTAAATCATGGCAAAAAATGGGTAACCACATGGCAATGGAGGTCCTGTAGCAATGAATTGGATTTACCTCCCTTCAACATCAGGCACTATGGAGATTTCAGAGGTAAGTGGAAAAGGCATTTCTGCCTCTAAGGTTTTGTCCTGATCTGCAACTATGAAATCGCTGCTTTGGAATCACAGTTTAGGGAAGGAAATTATGTCATACTTGATGCTTATTAACCCTTTCATACTTAGTGACTATAGTTGCATATCAACAATATATCTCATTTTTTATTTTATATGTCTGTGAATATCTTTCTTTAATACTCTGTAGGGATTATGAAATCCATATTCCTTGTTGAAGTTTTGTTTTTATGGTTGTCCCTAGATCTTTCTGAATTAATTCGCTGTTATTGGACTTCCTGAGTTCTCCATCTCACTCAAAATGAGCTACTTAAACTATCTTCACTAGAGCAAGCCATTTACTTCTAATTTTTGACAAAATATCGACTGCAAGAAAGTAGACTAGGGTCTGTCTATAAGATTAATTATATCTTCTGATTTGTTCAATATCCTTCTTCCAGCCAGGAATCCCAACCTGTCTGATGTTTGTGGTACTTAGGGTATATTCTCATGTATCCTGCTTGCCCAACTGGACTAAATGCCACTTGGGAGAGAATCTGCACCACATACTGTGCCTTTCCAAAAACATACGAGAACACAGATGGTTAATGAAGACAGACTTTCTTTGTATGTTTCTCCAACTCTTTCTAAATAATTAAAGCCTTGGTGATGAAGAGGAAGGATTGATAGCTAGAGAATTGCCACTGGTTTGTAAAAAGGTGACTTTTATGTTTTTAAGGAGGAATATAGGTAATACCAAGAAGAATGAGGAAACAAATTAATAATTCTTTCCAGCAATAGTAGTCATTTTTGATGGTCATCATTTCTGGCTCTGTAACTTCCAAGACTTTGGCAAGATTGCATTTGCTGAACATTTTGTGGTTGGAAAAAGTGATAGTACTAGACTTTGAAGTGAATAAAGACTTCCTGGCCAGAACATGCAATTATATGTAAAAGTACAAATTGTCACTCCATCTGGCTCAGCAAATGGTGGTGTCTGAGGTCATGGCTTCTCTCTCATCATGCCCCATAATCAGCAGAACTCCTCTGCAAATCCTGGATTCAACAGTGACTAGGGTGAGAAATAAGTTTTTATTCTTTAATTACTCCAGGATGATTTAACGTAACTGATGCATCATTGTATTCAGATCTCATAGAATTAATGTGAGACTTCTCTTTCCTTCATGATTATGAAAGAAATCCAAGCATGTATACATAAACATAGGGCATTTGTATAATAAAATATTTACTTTTCTCTGTGGTTTGCACATTTTTATGAAGAATTATATTTTATATATTATGGTCTGATTCTACATGAAAGATTTTATATAAAACAATTATTATACTTCTATATTTAATAATACAGAGACGTGTGTTCATTTTATAGATTATAACTTTTGATAAAAATGAAGGAAATCGATGTCTTTTATAAAATTTTTTTCAATTTTGGAAAATAGCCTTTATCATAATTGAAATTAAAATGTATAGCACTTCTATTTTTTTCCCTCTGTTTTATATGTATTGTATATTTTTATATATATTGTTTTTTATATATGTCTATACATGCTTCATATATACTTTCTAATTTAAATTATTTTTACCTCAGGAAATATGAAAAATAAGTACTGTACTGTAGTTATCAAGAAAAGCTTTTTTAGAAACTGAAGAGGATGTAAGAAAATGGAAAGACATTCCTTGCTCCTGGGTAGAAAGAACCAATATAGTGAAAATGCCCATACTTCCGAAACTGCTATACAGATTCAATGCAACAATGACTGAAATACCAAGAGTATATTTCACAGAACTAGAGAAAATAATCCAAAAGTTCATTTGGAACCAGAAGAGACCTAGAATAGCAAAAGCAATTCCAGGCAACAGAGACATGGCAGAGGGTATCATAAGCCCCAATTTGAAACAATACTACAAAGCCACTTGATAAAAATAGCATGATACTGGCAAAGAAACAGACCTGAGGATTAGTGGAATAGATTAGAAGATGCAGAAACAACTCCAGACATACTCAGCTACCTTATCTTTGACAAAGGAGGCAATCATCCTCACTGGAGGAAAGATAGCCTCTTCAATAAGTGGTGTTGGAAAAACTGCATTTCAACCTGCCAAAGATTAAAACTAGACCCCTATCTTTCACCATGTACTAAACTAAAATTGAAGTGGACTAAAATCTAAATATTAAAACAGAAACACTAAACTTGCTGGAAAATAAGTTAGGTAGACCTCTTGAAGACATTGGCATAGGAAAAAACTTTATGAACAAACCCTCAGTAGCATGGGAACTAGCACAAAGAATCAACAACTGGGATCTCATTTAAAAACTTCTGCACTGCAAGAGAAACCACCAACAGAGCTAAGAGACAACCTACAATGGGGGTAAAAAATTTTACCAGTTGTTCCTCAGACAAAGGTCTACTGTCTAGAATATATAAAGAACTCAAAAAAATCAGACCCTCAAATATAATGACCCAATTCAAAAATGGGGATGTGAAATGAACAGACATTTCTCAAGGAAGTAAAAGCAACAAATAAATATATGAAAAAATGTTCAACATCACCGGTCATTCGAGAGATGCAAATGAAAACAACACTGAGATTCCACCTCATTCCAGAAAGAATAGCTGCTATCATGAAATCAACCAACAACCAATGCTGGCAGGGCTGTGGGGAAAGAGGAACCCTGCGCCACTGCTGGTGGGAGTGTAGACTGGTGCAACCACTGTGGAAATCAGTATGGAGATACCTCAAAGAACTAGGACTGGAAGACCTATTTGACCCCGCTATTCCACTGCTGGGGATCTTCCCCAAAGAATTAAATGAATCATACCACAGTGATATATATGTGCCCATGTTCATAGCAGCACAGTTTGTAATAGCTAAAACTTGGAAACAGCCCAAATGCCCATCAACTGGAGACTGGATAAAGAAAATGTGGTTTTTAAAAATAAAATGGAGTACTACTTAGCCATAAAAAATGAGAAATTAGAGACATTTATAGCTAAGTGGATGCACATTGAGGTGATACTCTTAAGTGAAATAAATAGGACACACATGTGTAAATACCGAATAGTTTCTCTGGTGTGAGAAACTGAAAGTGTAAATAAGGACTAAAGTATACAATAGGTAATGTGAAATAGGAAGAAAAGGGGCAAAAGGGAAGGAAGTGGGAGGGATAGGGGAAAGGATAGAAGGGAATAGGATCAATATGAGAAAATGGAAAAATAGGAACAAAATCTTTGTAAATAGGGAGGACTGGAGGGGTTGAAGGGAGGGCTGGGCAAGAGTGAAAAATAAGAGCCAAGAGAGATTATGTAAAGGTGCAAATTTCCAATGATGAATGTCATTACATTGTATACCGAAGATGTATGAATGATTAGAATGAATAATCAATAATGCAAAATAGGAAGAAAAGGTCCAAAGGGGTAGGGGTAGTGGGAGGGGCAGGGGCAGGGGAAAGGAAAGAAGGGAAAGGAAAAATGCTGAGAAATGGAAAAAATGGAAATAAAGTCTTTGTAAATAGGGAAGGGTGAAGGAGGTGAAGGGAGGGCTAGGAATTGGGAAAACATAAGAACCAAGATGCATTATGTAAAGGTACAATTCCCAATGAGAAATGTAATTGTGTTGTATACCTACAATGTACCAATATAAGAATTTTAAAAAAATTCCTGTCATATGTATAAATTTAAATTTCAGTGGCATTGGTACCTGATGCCACCCATAGGATAAATGATGTCATTGACATTTGCACAAACAGATAGTAAACAGTGACAAAATAGGTTATTACTGAACAAGGGCTTGCACATGTGATAAAATATTTTTCACAAAGGGAAGAATTGTAGCACCTGTTTAAAAGTTGCTATTACTACTCATATATCCATCCAGAAAAATCAAATGTAAACAGATGGATGAAATTCGAAACATGTCAAAGCACAATTTTAAAATTGCTTTAAATAAAATATTCCTGAAGTTGTTGGAAAAGTAATTAGATTCATGCTATATTCTATTCATTACTGTTTTCCAGTGTCACCATTTTTATAATTAGCAAAACTAATATGCTAGATATTCATCTCAACATCATTTACTGATACAAAATTTAACTTGCAAATTTTAATGGCAATTGTAGAGAATCCAGTGACAATACCATAAAGTTAAACAAGTGATGTTTTGAAACATGTTGAAATATTTTATATTATTCTTTACAAAATAGATTATTATTCTCATTAACATTTATTTATATTCTGAAATACAGTTGTCATTTAACAAATAACATCTAATGAAATAATTTGTAATGATTTTCACATGGAGAGTCATAAAATAAAACCAATGATAGGGGTAGATATTTGGTTGGTTGAGCCTACAATCTGACTTTTACATATTGAAAAACTTGCATCTGTTTGACTAGAATTTTGCATGTTATGCTCATAGGCACCACATTTTATAACCCTTGTTTAATGGCAAAATAACAATAAAATAATTTAATAATGGAGTTATTAGCATGAGTTAACGTTTTGCAAACTTCTTACTATTCACACTTTTAGGATTTTCATCATGTTTTAATTATAAGATATTAGTTTTGTAATATCAGCCTATAGAATCAATCTCCAAGTCTTTATTAAAAATCTCTCTTTCTTTATCTGTGTCAAGAATTTCCCAGGAATTCAAAGCTAGTTTGATTCTTGGGGATACATTATTAGAACATAAATGTTTTAGAATCAGAGAGAATAGAAAGATCACTTAAAGTTATCTCAAAAGTATTTAATAAATTTATTATCATTCCAGAATTTCAAAAACAATAGAAAAATGAGATAAAATCATTACCTACTAAAACCAATTAGAGAGGAAATTGTATTTTGATTAATTTCTAATGGTCACATTAAAGCAAAGAATAGGTCTAGAATATGGTATATAAATAGTATTATTTAGAACTCTCATGGAAAGTACAGCCAGTGTCATAATCAGAAAAAAAGGTGTACAAGGAGAGAGACTAAAAAAGAGAAGTTATATACCCCTTTCAGTATTTCTAGTATTTGTGTGGATAATTACCTATAGCAGTGGACCAAATATAAAGTAATATATTAATATTAACATGTTAAAGTTAGCTGACCTAAACTTATTCGTTTAGTCTGCGTATACACTTTTGAACTAAAATCTAATGTTTAAATTGTGATTAATAATTTGATGAATTGATTATAAGTGCTACATTGTTCCTCCCTCTTTGTAAAAGTGATATGAACCTGAAAATGGCTTTCAGGAACATTCAAAAAAAACACATTGAAAATTTCTCACATATTAATTTTTATCAGATTCGCTCCAAATAACAAAAACAATAATGATAATAATAATAAATAATAATAATATATTTATTTGTAAAGAAATCCCAGGAAACCATAAAAGACCCTTGGAATAATGAATGAATACAATTTCATAGGGTTTCTTATACCAATAATAATTAGTTTATAACTCATGAAAAAAATATACGTTGCAACAATAAAATGCACAAATTACCAGAAATGTTCCAAATTAAAATATGGAAATCTCACTGTAAATATGCACTTAAAATGTGGAGATTATAAATGTGTCTTAGACTACGTAGATAAATACTTGTTTTTTGTTGCTGGTGGTGCTGAAAATCAAACCCAGAGCCTCATACATGCTAAGTATGCACTCTACCACTTAGCTGCATCTGCACCCCATGCAGAAATATTTTGAACTGGTAGTGCAAGTATTCTAGACAGCAAATGCAAGTGCTGTATGCTCAGAAACAGCATATAGACATACCTCAGGGATACTGCCAGATCAACATGACAGCTCAAATGTCACAGTAAAGCAAGTCACGCAAAATTTTTTTGTTTCCCCATGCACATAATAGTTATGCTTATATTATTCTGTAGTCTAGTCAGTGTGCATTAGCATTATATCTAATGCAATATACCTTAACTTAAAAATACTTTATTCTAAAAATTCTAAATATCGTTTAAACCTTAGGAGAATTATAATATTTTTGCTTGTGGAAGGTCTTGTCTCAATATTAATAGCTGCTGATTGATTAAGGTAGGGCTTATTGAAAGTCAAAGTGACTCTGGCAATTCTATAAAGGAAGCAATGAAGTTTGCAATACTGACAGATTCTTTCTTTCACAAAAGATTTCTTTGCAGCAGATGTTGCTGCTTCATAGCACTTTACCCACAGTAGAACTTTTTCAAAATTGGAGTCAAACTTTTCAGCCTCTGCTGCTGCTATAACAAGTTATAATATTCTCAAGTCTTTATTGTAAATTTAACAGGGTCCACAGAGTCCTCACCAGCAGTAATTTCCATTTCAGGAAACTACTTTCTTTATTATCCATAAAAAACAACCCTTTATCCATTGCATTTTATGAGATTCAGCAACACAGTCACCTATTTAGGCTTCACTTCTAATTCTATTTTCCTTGCTCTGTCCATCACATCTGTAGCTACTTTCTTTACAGAAATGTTGAACACTTCAATGTTATCCACAGCAGCCAGAACCAACTTTGTCCAAACTTGTGATAATGTTGATATTTTCCTTCTCCCATTATCCATGAATATTCTTTGTGGCATCTAGAATAGTGCATCCTTCCCAGAAGGCTTTCAGTGTACTTTTCCCTAATCCATCAGAGGAATCACAGTGTATAACAGCTGTAGCCTGTGTATTCTTTAAATAATAAGATTTGAAAATCAAAGTTACTTCAGGATTCAGGGACTACAGAATGGATGTCGTGTGAGCAGGCATATAAATAACATTAGCCACATTGCATGGCTCCACCAGAGCACTAATGTTTTGAAAGGAGTCTATTTCCCTGAGCAGTAGTTCTCAACAGTGAGCTTAAAATATTCAGTAAACCAGGTTGAAATTAATGTGCTGTTATCCAGGTTTTTCTGTTCCATTTATAGTGCACAGCTAGAAAGGATTTAGTGTAATACATAAAAGTTCTGAAATTTTCAAAGTGGCAAGTAAGTATTGGCTTCAACTTAAAGTCATCAGTTGCATTAGCCCCTAACAGATAGTCAGTCTGTCCTTTGAAGCTTTGAATCTAGGAATTGACTTCTCTCTTGTGTAAATCCTGCATGACATCTTCTTCCAAAATGAAGCTGGTTTGTCTACATTGAAATCTATGGTTCTGCTTCTTTCATTAATTATTTTAGCTAGACCTTCTGGATAACTTTCTGTGGCTTCCACAGCAGCAGTTGGTGCTTCTGTGTGAAATTTTGTGTTATAGAATTGATTTCCTTCTTTAAACCTCATGAACCAAAGGTATCTAACTTCAAATATTCTCCTGGAGTTTCATCACTTCTCAAAGCCTTCATAACATTGAGGAGTCAGGTCCTTTCTCTGGATTAGGTTTTAAGTCAAGGAGTGTTGTGGCTGATTTGATGTATCCACACCACTATTTTTTTTTTCTATATTGGCAACTGGAGTAGCACTTACAATTTTCTTCAATGGTTATTTGTTTGCATTCACAGCTTGAATAACTGATACAAGAAGCCTAATACTTTGACCTTTCTCAACTTTCCACATGCTCTTCTTGCTAAGATTAATCCTGACTAGCTTTTGATTCAAATGTGAGAACTGGGAATCTTTCTTTTACTTGAAAAGTTATAGGTCATTGTAGGGTTATTAATTGGGCTAATACTAAGACAGCTGTGTCTCAGGGAATAAGGATGCCTGAGAAAAGGGAAAGAGACTGAGAAATGACCAGTTGGTGGAGCAATCAGACACACACAACCTTTACAGATTAAATTGCCATCTTATGTGGGTGTGGTGTATGGCATCCTCAAGCAATTGCAACAATCACATCAAAGATCACTGAATACAGTTCACCATAAGAGATATAATAAAGTTTGAAGTATGTGAAAATTATTAAACAATGACACAGAGTTACACTGTGAGCACATGCTTGATACAGGGTTGCCACAAATCTTCAACTTGTTAAAAAAAAGCCCCACTATATCTGCAAAGTACAATGGAGCAAAGAACAATACAATGAGTCATGAGTCATGCTAGCATTTAGTAACCAGAACTGAAAAAGGCAGCATTTAAAAATTTTCCGTTATAAAGAATCATTTGAAATGACACTAGAGGGGTAGTTTGAGACTACAATGAGAATCTTACATGTTTTTCTATGAGCAAGAAGTTTCACTAATAAATTAAAGCGGGAGTGGCAAGAGCAGATATTTAGTGTTTTAAATGATTACTCGTATAAAGAATTCATTGAGAAGTACAGAAAAGGAGACTGAGTGATCAATTAAGAAGCTCTTTCAATTGTAAACAAAGCTAATGGAATTTGGGCTAGCAAGTATAAAAAGAGTATAAAAGTATTTATAAAGTATAGTTTAAAGTTTATAGAAATTGGAAATTTCTAGGAGACAAAGAGGAAGTTTATGGGAATGACACCCATGATTCTAGTTTAAGCATTTGAGAGTGGCTCCACTGCATGAAATAACACTGTGAGGAAAATGTTTGAGGGGAAAAAAGTGACAATTCAGCTTGGGATATGATGGGCCTAGATCTTTGTGAAATATCTAATCAAAGATTTAAGTAAGAAACTAGATGTTTGTTTATTTTAGGGATGGCAGTTTGACATATAAGTGTCAGAATTAACAAGAATAGGTACTATCTGAATTAATGAAAATGGTCTTGATTATCTCTGGGTACAATGCAATTAACCTGAAAAGATCATCAATCATCCAATACTGAACTCTTAGGGAGAAGAATATAAGATGAGAGAAATCCAAGAATGGAGAACCCACGAGGTAGGAGGAAAACCAGAAATATGTGGTTTGACTTCACAGAAGCTAAGCCTTGTGAATCTTTCAGAAAAAAAAATGATTGATCAATTCAGAGAACTCTGGTGAATCATAAAGTAGCTTTAATAATTAAAACAGCCTAGAATAACAAAAGCAATTCTAGGCAACAAAGACAAGGTAGGGGGTATCACAATCCCCAGCTTGAAACTACACTACAAAGATATTGTGATAAAAACAGGGAGGTACTGGCAAAGAAACAAGCCAGAGGATCAGTGGAACAGATTAAAAGATGCAGAAACAACCCCAGACATACCTCATCTTTAACAAAGGAGCCAAACACCCTCGCTGTAGGAAAGATAGCCTCAATAATAATAATAATAATAATAGTAATAATAATAATAATAATAGCCAAAGATTAAAACTAGACCTATTTCTCTCACCATGCATGAAACTAAAATAGAAATGGATCAAAGATCTAAATATTAAAGCAGAAACACTAAACCTGCTGGAAGAGAGGTTAGGTGGTACTCTTGAAGACATTGGCATAGAAAGACTTCATGAACAAAGCATCAGTCCCATGTGAACTAGCACTAAGAATTAACAACTGGGATCTCCTCCTACTAAAAAGCTTCTGCACAGCAAGAGAAAGTACTAACAGAGTGAAGAGACAACCCACAATGTGGCAAAAAATTTTTACCAGCTGTTCCTCAGATAAAGGTCGACTATCTAGAATATATAAAGAATTTTAAAATAATAAAACCTCCCAAATTTAAAGACCCAATCCAAAAATGGGCATCTGAAATGAACAGACATTTCTCAGACAAAGTAGAAACAGAAAATAAACATATGAAAAAATCTTCAACATCACTGGTCATTCAAGAGATGCAAATGAAAACAATGCTGATATTTCACCTCACTCCAGAAAGAATGGCTGCTATCAAGAAATCAACAAATAACAAATGCTGGCAGGGTTGAGGGAGAAAAAAGGAACCCTTCTCCACTGTTCTTGGGAGTGTAGACTGGTGCAATCACTGTGGAAATCAGTATGGAGACACCTCAAAGAACTAGGATTAGGGGTCCCATTTGACCCAGCTATTCCTCTCCTGGGTATCTTCCCCAAAGAATTAAAAGAATCATACCATACTGATATATGCTCACCCACGTTTATAACAGCACAGTTTGTAATAGCTAAAACTTGGAAACAGCTCAATTGCCCATCAACTGGTCACTGGATAAAGAAGACGTGTTTTTTTTAATGGAGTACTATTCACCCATAAAAATGAGAAACTAACGACATTTATAGCTAAATGGATGCACACTGACGCCATACTCTAAGTGAAATAAGTAGGACACACATGTGTTAAATACCGAATAGTTTCTCTGGTGTGATAAACTGAAAGTGTAAATGAGGATCAAAATGTACCATAGATAATGTGAAATAGGAAGACAAGGTCCAAAGGGGAAGGGAAAGTGGGAGGGGAAAGGAAATGGAAATAAGGGAAAGGAATAAATATGAGAAAAGGAAAAAATGGAAACAACGTCTTTGTAAGTAGGGAGGCATGGAGGGGTTGAAGGGAGGGCAGGGGTATGGGGAAAAATAATAACCAAGATATATCATGTAAAGGTACAAATCCACAATGATGAATGTCATCATATTGTATACCTAAAATGTACCACTAAACTTAGTTTAAAAAAAGAATTAAAACAGTGTAAATAGTCTATTATCCATTTTAGACTAGAGATTATTGATTGGGTTATTGAAAGAAAGGATAGTTCTGATGGAATGCTAGTAATAAAAACTAAATGTAAATGGTTTTATAAGTAAATACATGTTTTTATAAATAAATATATGTTTTTATGGATTATATCTAGATGTCCCTCCAAAGACTCATGTGCTCATAGATGGGGCTTTGGGGAGCTGATTGGATCATGACTATGTGATTCTGGATTACTCCACTGATGAGTTTAGAGCTGAATGTGATGTTCAGAGGTAAAACCTGGTGAGAAGATGTGGGGTCACTGATGGCATGGACCAGAATGGTGGAGATTAGAAAATGAGAAATAAATGACCAGGGAGCCCATGAAGGAACAAAAGGAAAAGAGTGTATCATTTGTAACAATTTATTGAATTAAATATTGCTGATGAATTAAGTATGCTACAGCAAGAAATAAGCATTGGATTTAGCGGTGTTTTGATCACTGGTGATCTAATTCTAGATGTAAGTTGCTGGGATCAGTAAGGACAAAAACATGACAGGAGTAGTTGCAAGACAACAGAATAGGATCAGAAAAATTGAAATGGTGTGTTAATAAGCTTTCAGCCACTATACAAATAACTCAGATAATGAATTTATAAGGAGAAAAAGTTCATTTTCACTCACTGATTTTGAGGTTCTTACTCATGGTGGATTGGCCCTGTTTTGGGGGGCTTCTGGTAAGGCACTACATCTTGGTGGAAGCATATAGTGCACTCAATCCACTCACCTGAAGGCTGGGAAGCCAAAGACAGTGACT
The DNA here is from genome assembly GCF_053883595.1 of Heterocephalus glaber. Taxonomy (NCBI): domain Eukaryota; kingdom Metazoa; phylum Chordata; class Mammalia; order Rodentia; family Bathyergidae; genus Heterocephalus; species Heterocephalus glaber. The sequence continues at coordinate 132,313 of NW_028258331.1, read as the reverse complement.
AAGGGGTGAAGGTCCAACTCTACTCTTCAAAGAAACACCCCAAATGGCTTGAGTATCCCCATTAGTTCCTATCTCTTAAAGGTTCCAGCACCTTCCAGTAGTGCCAAGCTAGGGACCAAGCTTTTAGCAATAGGCCTTTGAGTGCACATTCCAGATCCAAAGTGTAAGACATGGTGAAGATAGACCTTTCTAGTAAAAAGTTTGTTCTAAAGGGATGATAAGAATAACCAATAACTAGAGAAAGAAAAAAAGAACACGAGAAGGTGGTTTTTGGGTTTTTTCAAAATTGTAAGTTAAATAACAGCTTATTTGTATGTTTATGGAATATTTTTCAATATAAGGTATAAAATGACAATGCAAGATATGAGACTTCTAGTGCAATGTCTTTGAGAAGCAAAAAGAGACAATCTAATGGGAAGTTTGCCTTTTTCTTGATTCATCAAGAATTCATCCTTAATATTAGAAGAAACTGCAGGTGAGCAGGCAGATGGTAATGAAAGTAGATAAAAATTAATTTCTAATTGAATTGATTTTCTATGTAAATTGACATGTGGTATTAAGAATGGAGCATGAAAATGAGGGAGAAGTTACTGGAGATTTGAAAATGGAAGAGCAAGTAGAAATAATTACCTTTCAGAATTAGGGTAATGGTTCAGAATTCTGGCTGGTTGAAAAAATAGTATTACTGGTGAAGATGTCTGAGACATAAAATTTAATCTAGATGCCTTTAAGAAGAGAGAAAGAAAAATATAAAAGTGGTATTAGGTTCAAGGTCATCTTTGCCATATGAGATATCTGGAAAGAAAATATCCACCATTTGACAAAGCTGCAGGGTCTTCAGGAGATAGCCATACAAGAGACAGTTATTTCATTAAAATTTTTTTTAAAAATCTAGTTAGCTATCTACTTTTACTATGCTGGCAAATAAACTTTATAGAAATAAGTGAATGAAAATTCTCCAAGAACATAAATATAGTTTAATTTTTAGCTAAGGTTTCAATAGGTAAGAACTTTCTTAGAAAAAAAGCAATGAAAATAAATACACAGAAAACATTAATATGATTATCTAAAAGACCCAGAACTGATATTTACTATGGGAATGGCAATGGATTAATACTCATAACATATATAAAATCCTTATACATCAATAGAAAAAAACAAGTCCTCATAGAAAATTTTTACAGAAAATTCCAAGGATCTTTCCAAAGTATTTCATTTTTTTAAGTAGAGCTGCAGTGGTATAGCTAATTTAAAACTTTAAAGTAAATAACATAAAGTTAAGAGTATGGTTTTGGAATCAAAATTACAATGAGTAAAAGTACCAATATGCTACTTAACTTTCAAGTAATTACAGGCAACTTTTTAAATTTTTCTCATTTATTTTTTATTTTTTTCAGTTTTTATTTTTATTAACATATATGGAGTACATAATGGTTATATTCCTCCTGGCAAGTTGGTACCTGTGCCCACCACTTAACTCTTCTTCATGCCCTTCCCCTCCTCCCTCCTCCCTTCCCACTTACAAATGATCTATCTCCCCTTTGTCTACTATCTGTCTATTATTTTACACTTTATATATACTCTCATTTTCTCATATAGAAGAAACCCTGTGATATTTAAGCTTGTCTGGCTAATTTATTTCATTATTAATTTCTCAAAATGCATCCATTATGCTACAAAAGGCTCAAGTTCAAACTGCCTTATTATAAAAAGATAACATATGAAATAAGCTTAAAGCACAATACTTGGCACAAAGAAAAAATTTGGTGTTAGCTGTGATACTTATAATAGTTGTTGATGTTATCATTATTATTATTATAAGTAGATGTGTTGATATTAGATACCTAAGCACCTTACTCATCTAGAGTTCTTATAAGATGTTTTATGAGTGCAGTTATTAAGGTTTTGTTAATTGAATAAAATGGTGTCTTATTCAATTGTCAAGTACAGTAGATTAAACATTGTGATTATTCAAATCTATTCATTGCTTAGTCAGATATTGATGGCTCCTAACCTAAACACTATGTAATTGTGACTAAAGTAGTTCAGTATCAACCATACAAAGTTAGAACAAGGATGACAATTATAATCCAAACATGCACTAGACATACAGAAATAAAATAAATTGAAATATAACATCATAAATGTTTATCATTTGTTTCAGAGAAATCTAAAATATAAAGACAAATGAAACAAAACTAAAGAAGCAAACAGGAGATGCTGAAGCCCTTCCAGATTGGTAGCCAAAGGAAACTGATCTTACTCTCAGGGTTTAGAGGACAAGAAAAAAAGTGGTCCGCAACCCCAAAAAGAGTTGGGTCACAGAAGGGTTGTGCACTCGTGGAGAGACAGGGCAGAATGTATGGTGCGAAAACAGCAAGGAAGTGGAGAAAAACGACTTCAATTTCCCTTTCCCTCCTTATATTTTGGCAGTATTTTTCATTGACTGCACCTAACTGTATGTCAACCACCAAGGTTATTCCTCTGGAGCTAAAAAGAGAATGTGAAGGCCAGAGAGTGGTCTGTGAGTATGAATGTATTGGGATGGGGTAGGAAGAAGAGCATAACAGATGAACAACACTTAATATTTATTGTTTCCACTATGTTTGTTTTCTTTTCCTATGTTTTTCATTCATTTAGCTCAACCTCAGCACATGGATATTTTTCTGTTATTTTGGAAATATGAAGAATGGTAACTTGAGATGTAAATAAACTAACTCAGGTCATATTGAGTGGGACTAATACAAATTTATATTTATTCCAAATTTTAAGAGATCAAAATTATGTTGACTTCATTTTTCAGGCTGTTGAATTTTAATATTCAACTTTATCAGGCATGGTCAGTAATGATGTGTTCATATCTGACATGAAAAATCCTCTGTCAGTCATATCACTCCTGTTTCTAATCATCTTGAATGCATTTAACAATGTTAGAATTCATGGAAGGGAAACATCAGACTCAATAACATTTATACTCGCATATTCTGAGCAAATTATGGGGAAAAATTATCTGCTTCTAACTTTCCAAGGTAGACAAAAAAAGAAAAGACTGGACATAAGGTCTGGGTATTTGTACCAGCACTTTATTCTCTTGGAATAGATGTAGACAAATCACTCTAGATGATTCAGGTCCTGGGCCTGTCTGATTGAGAGACAGACAGAGGAGGGTTGTATGTTTTTAAATGTTCTCTGTTGATATTTTATATTTTTGACTAAAGTGGGTAATGACTATACAATCCACACACCACTGTCTAATATATGTTTAATTAATATTACATAAAAGGATTATTGTGGTTTCTTATGCAAATAGGACTATAAGTATATCTGTAGTTTTTCTTTTCTTTCTTACCTCTCTCTTCTGAAGTTTTGCTCTACTGAGGTAAAAAAACAAGCAACAAAATTACCTTAAAGAGGGTTTATGAATCACAAAGGAGAATTCTTTAGGTACCCTGTTTCCATATGAAAGTAGCAACATTTGTGCATAAATGGCTTGCATCATTTTGTTATGAATTGGGCCTTAAGTGCTCATAATTGTCCTTGGTATTCATTTTTTAGTCATTAAGTAGCACTGAAACAACAGGAGGAGAAAAAAAGGAAACATTTTGTACCTGTGGTACACACTTGGACAACACAGCTTTAGGAAAATAGCTACACTCTTATCTTTTATATGTAAAAATTATGCAGGGACAAAGACAAGTATTAATTGATGAAAAGGCAAATAATATATTTCTGAAGCATTAATAGTCAAAGCCATACTCAGGATGAAAAATGCATTGGTTTTCTTATTTGATTCACATGCACTCTCATATTTCGCCAATCTATATAGATCTGTTGACAGAGTAGGTTGCTCTGGATGAAGAAAGGAATAAATCTCTTCCTAACTGTAGGTTAATGTGTCACCTCTCTTATAATATTACATAATAATCACCTTTAGTGACTGAACAAGGGTATGACGTGCAGATTTTTTTAAGGTTAGTTTTTCTGTGTTTTATTATTTTATATTACAGACAAAGCATGACAGGCTGGAAACAAGAGGGATATTTCTTCAGAACATTTGCAAAAACATTTAGAGATTTTTCTGTCTCTACTGTGGGCTCAACTAGGTCCCCTCAAATTTCACATGTTGAAGTTTTAATCCTCAGTATCTCAACATGTGACTGTATTTGGAGATAAGGCTTTTAAAGCAATAACTAAGATAAATAAAATCATAGGAGTGGGTTCTAATCTGCCTCCTGCCCTTATAAGAAGAGATTATGACACATATACAAAGGCAAATATTTGAAGATATGGGAAATTGATAAGAAGAAATTTGCCTTCTTGAAACATTGATGTCAGATTTCTAGCCTATAGAATTGTGAGGAAACAAATTTATGTTGCTTACGGTACTCATTATGTGTATTTGTTATGACAACCTTAGAAAGCACATTCAGTCTCCAATTCTATTTAACAGGATACTGCTATGAGTAACATTTCTTCTTCTCCATTGAGGTTAATGGAGGAACATGAGTTGGTGAAAGCAGAAACTTACCACTGACATCTACTGAATATTGAGCCCAGTTCTAACACACTCTAAACTTCCAGCTTGTATATTACAGTTTATTAAAACATTTTCTTATTATTCTACCTGCTATCACTAATAGTCTTACTTAGATTTATTGTGTAAGGCTTTATTTTTATTTTAAAGGTATTAAAGCAAAAGTATAAATACTCATCTCTATTAAAGTCAAAATATCCACATTTGACATGTTTCCCCTTAGATCTGGCTGCTTCTTCATTACCTCAAACAAACATTAGGAAATGTCCAATTCTGCAAATATCAAACTGCCTTACTGCTTGGATTGAACTCCTTGCTGAAGTCTAGAAGAAAATAACTAGGATACAATATGCATTTAATATATATTTGAAGAACACATGAGTGGAAGACTGGTTTTTCTATCAAGAAGATTCCCAAATAAACAAAGCAGAAAATAAATTTAAGGGCACAATGCCAATGAATACTAAAGGGTGAACCTGTTCCCTGAGGAAAATTGTTTTGCAGTATGAAGTGACCCAATTAGCTTTTGGACTTCATCTCCACTCCAGTTAATTTTCTGACTCTATCTTCACACTGAATTGTTAGCACCAAATACATGTATAATCAACTCTATATTATTACATTTCCAACCTAGGGCCTCCTACATGCAAGGCAAATGCTCTACCACTGAGATCCCCCATCCCTCAATTTTTCCTATTAATTGATATGAGCAAACGTAGTAGTGGGTGAGGAGAAACTGTTCTTGTACTTTCTCAACTACAAATAAAGCATGGGACTCCCAGAATCTGCCACACTGTCTAAGAAATGAAACACTAATAATATTTCAAATACTGTAGAAATGTGTGGAAAACTTCAACCCATACCACAGAGATGGCTGCCAGCATACAGCCTCTGGAAAGGAGCCATTGTGTATGCAACAATGGACTAATAATGTCTATAATAATAATATAGTGGTCTCTAAGATTTTTTCCCAACTATGAAAAGAGGAAAAGTTAAGAAAATCATGCAATCCAGAGGTAATAAATAATGTAAATTAATTGCTGAATTTTAATAAAGCTTATTTAAACTTAAAAGTTCAGAAAAGAGTTGATTTTCACTAGATTTTTGAAAATTGAAGGGATGAGAAGTAGAAAAAAACAGAAGCAAGATAATATCTGGGATATAACAAGGGTATTTTTCTCAAACTATTTATTAGGAGTTCTTGATGCACCTTTTCTCTGTGTTTTAAATAATGGCTAATGTGTGGGCGCATGTTTGAATTTTGGTATTCTATTATATGGAATAACCAGAAATATAGAATCAGAAACTAATTTTTAAGATCTTATTTATGGTTAACATGTTACTATCTTTTATTATGAAATCATTTTTTAAATTAAAAATGACTCTCATGGAACTGTGACCAATAATAGTAGCACTAGTAACAAAAATAAGAATCCATAATGGCTTACTTTTACAGAGAAGTTACTCTAGGTTGCATGCTAATGCAAATTCTGCACATGTTATCTCTTAATTTTCACAAATGCTATTATTTTCTTTGCTTTACATATGGGGATGATTACACATGTAACACACAGCTTGCTTTTGTCATGTGATGTAGCTATATTTCACATTTTATGTTGAAAATGTAGAAGAGCTGCAGTAGATAAAAAACAACTTGTGTTAGAAAAGTGGACATTGGGCCAGGGATTTAGCTCAGTGGTTCCGGTGCCTGCCTTGCAAGTGAAAGGTCCCGAGTTTGATCCCCAGTACCCCTCTCCAAATAAAAAAAGAAAAGTGGACTCATATTTGGATTTCATCATAAACATAGGGAATAAAGAGATTAGTTTTCATATTTTGAGTATGTTCTTTCTGAAATTTCTTTTAGGAAGAAATTCCACAAAGTGACAAAACTAACAAAAAGCAGACCCGTGACTTAAATCAAATTATTCAATTTCAAATATAACTAATTTTCCCATTTCATGATGCATGGCAATAGAAAAGGCTGGGAGGAAAGCATAGTCAATGGCAAAAAAATTAGCTCATACAATTAATGAGATAAATTAGTCAAAACATTGATAACAAAACCAGTTAACTAATCCAAACATTGTGTTTAATTAGTTGAAGATTGAAGTTCTATGGTAAATATACCAAACTGTATATTCTTTTCATACTTAGTTCTATATTGTTCCTTCAAGTTGACAACAAATAGATCTGCAAGACTTCAAATAGTAATTGTTTCAAGAAGAGCCTTCTTTTGGTAGATAATTTTAATTGACATGCTTTTCATTAAAATGTCAATGAACCTTGTGTTTCAACTTTTATTATTTAAAATAGATACTGAATGATTTTGTTGAAGATATAAAACTGCAAAACTTTAATGAGGTAAATTGCTTATGGAGCTTCTGCTTAATTAGTTCAGTCACTTGTTGTCACTTCTAATTAGATAACTAAATTTCCTACATTTGTAAAATATTATACTTAGTACAAACCTAACACTGACAGCCATTAGTTTAATGATATAACATAGCTACAGTTGTGGGTTCATTTGTGAAAATGCAGTTTTGTAAACATTTGTATTTTACTCTCATTTTAATTTCAATATGTACTGCATTATTTTTCTTTATATTTTTGTTAACTCAGAGCTTATTTAAAATAATGATTTTGAAACATGATTTCCTAAAAAGTAAATACAATTGAGGGTTATGAGTGTTATTTTGATTTATCATGCAATCAAAAAGCTTATAGAATCTTATACATTTTTTAAGAAATCTGAAATGTTCATATCATCCTTGTTAAGCAAATCTCCTGCCCATTTCCTCTGATTTCTCCCCAGCAAGGTTGTTTCTCTCTTCTTTGTATGTGGACTAGATTGATTCCAATCTCAGGCTACCAACTCTCTTCAACTTCTTACTCCATAACCTAGTCCAATGTTGTATATATATATATATATATATATATATATATATATATATATTTCACATTTTAAATACAATTTTTTTTCTAGTACCAGAGATCAAACTCAGGACCTTGCATTTGTCATGCAGGCATGGTGCAACTGAGCTAAATCCCTGGCCACATATTTTACATTTTAGATCCAAAAGGAAGAAGAGCTACAGTGAATTAAAAACAACTCATTAGGAAGTACAGATGTTACTATCATATTTTTAGTCTTTGGATTAAATCATCAGCATCCACAATAAAAAGATTTCTTTTCATACTTTGAGGGTTTTTTTCTTACACAAACAAAAAATGTAACCTAAGGATAATGTTTTTATTCACATGATATAATTAGGAGTTCTGAAGATTCAGCCTATTCTCTGGCTGTCACTGGTTCTTGAGACCTTAAAACACTATTCCTATTCACTGTAATATTAAAAAGTCAACCATTTGCTTAGATTTTTGACCTTTGATGCTATGCCATTTACCTACTTACAAAAACAAAAGGCGTATATCATTGCTTAGAAATCCTCATCCCCTCATTACCATGCAGATATCATTGAGAATGGAAAATATTCTGTAACATGAATATGATGCATAGCTTATAAATTAGATAACAAATTTTATTTATTTATTTATTTTTAAATATTATTTTATTGGTACATTTTAGGTATAAAATATAATGACATTCATCATTGGAAATTTGCACCTTTACATAATCTCTCTTGGTTCTTATTTTTCCCCCTTCCCCTGCCCTCCTGACGACCCCTCCATCCCTCCCTATTTACAAAGATATCAGTTCCTTTTTTTCATTTGTTCATATTAATTCCATTCCCTTCTTTCCTTTCCCCGACCCCTCTGACTTCCCCTTCCCCATTGCCCCTTTTCTTCCTATTTCACATTATCAATTATACCTTTTAGTCCTTATTTACACTTTTGGTTTCTCACACTAGAGAAATTATTTGGTATTTACACATATGTGTCCTATTTCTTTGTCTTAAGAGGATCGCCTCAAAGTGCATCCATTCAGCTATAAATACCTCTAATTTCTTATTTTTTATGGCTGAGTAGTACTCCATTTTATTTTTAAAAAACACATTTTCTTTATCCAGTGTCCAGTTGATGGGCAATTGGGCTGTTTCCAAGTATTAGCTATTACAAATTGCACTGCTATGAACATGGGTTCACATATATCACTGTGGTATGATTCTTTTAATTCTTTGGAGAAGATACCCAGAAGGGGAATAGCTAGATCAAATGGAACTTCCAGTCCTAGTTATTTGAGGTATCTCCATACTGATTTCCACAGTGGTTGCGCCAGTCTACATTCCCACCAGCTGTGGAGCAGGGCTCCTCTTTCCCAAAAGCCCCCCCCCATCATTTGTTATTGGTTGATTTCATGATAGCAGCCATTCTTTTGGGAGTGAGGTGGAATCTCAGTGTTGTTTTTCATTTGCATCTCTTGAATGACCAGTGATGTTGAACATTTTTTCATATTTTATTTGCTATATTTATTTCTTTGTCTGAGAAATGTCCGTTCATTTCAGATGCCCAGTTTTGGATTGGGTCTTTAAATTTGGGAGGTCTGATTTTTTTAAGTTCTTTATACATTCTAGATAATAGACCTTTGTCTGAGAAACAGCAGGTGAGGATATTTTCCCACACTGTGGGTTGTCTCTTCACATTGCTGGTCGTTTCTCTTGCTGTGCAGAAGCTTTTTAATAAGAAGAGATCCTACTTGTTGATTGTTTGTGCTACTTTACAGGCAACTAAGTTTTTGTTCAAAAAATCTTTTCCTACATAAATGGCTTCAAGAGTTCTACCTAACCTATCTTCCAGCTGGTCCAGCATTCCATTTTAATATTTGGAACTTTAATCCATTTCTATTTTAGTTTAGTGCATGGTGAGAGATATAGGTCTAGTTTGAATCTTTGACAAGTTGAAACCCAATTTTTCCAGCACCATTTATTAAAGAGGCTATCTTTCCTCCAGTGAGGGTGTTTGGCTCCTTTATTGAAGATGAGATGGTTGAGTGTGTCTGGCGTTGTTTCTGCATCTTCTAATCTGTTCTGCTGGTCCTCAGTTCTGTTTCTTTGCCAGTACCATGCTGTTTTTATCATAGTAGCTTTGTAGTATAGTTGCAGGCTGGGGATTGTGATACCCCCTGTATGGCAAGAAGTTTTGTAACAAACAGCAACTGCAATTGAGCATGGGGAATTTAGAGTCATAGAAATGGTAATTATCTCTCTATTTGTGACACAGATATGAGTATAGTAAAAGCACATTTGTGTTTATACACATGCTACACATTTGTTTAATTATCTCCTCTAATGAATTGTTGATCATAAACAAGCTTAGTGGTATCCTCCATCAACTGTTAAGTGCACTGAATCACAGATATGATTAGATTTCATAAATTTCATGCATTTTGTTACAAATGAAAATAGTAAAGATACTCTAATTATCTGAATGTATGAATCTGATTTTCCTGGCCTGAATTCTTGTTTTCTTTTCTTATGTTTTCAAGTTCAAAACAAAATATCTTTAAGTGCTCATCTCAGTCTTAATATCACTATGAACTTTACCTATTTTATCAAATATATCATTTGAAGCTATAGTCTAGTTATTTTCATATGGTTTCCTAGATGAAATTTATTATTTAGATTGTGCATTGGAGAGATTCCTAAAAAATACTGTCTTATCAACAACCTATGGAAGAATTTCGTGATTACAAATAGTATAAAATAATTAGTTGAAAACTCAAATGTGAACAAAAATCATAATCCATTTACACTTCCAAAGGAAACCCAGAGAGGCATTTTCATATAAAGTAAATGTTATACTTTATATATAGATGTCCCCTCAGAGACTCATGGGCTCAAAAGTGAGGCTTTTGGGAGGTGATTGAATCATACGTGTGTGATACTCACCAATGGATCATTCCTCTGGTGAGTTAATAGCTAAATATGATGCTGGTAGGTAAAGCCTGGTAGGAAGAGGTAGGTCACTGAGATATGATCTGGAAGGACCTGCCTCCCTCTACCTTCCTTTGATCTCCCTCTGCTTCCTCCCTGAAGTGCCCTGAGCTCTTTATCCTCTGCCACATCCATCACCTGGCACACTGTCTTGGAGCCAGCCGACTACGGACTGAGACCTCTACAGACTGTGAGCCAAAAAGAAACCTTTCTTTCTTAGAGGTGTGGTACCAGGTATTGCATCTCAGCAATGAGAAACTAAGACACAACTACATTAGGATCAGAGGTCTCAAAAACTAGTCTTTTACTTTGCTCCAACCAGAACAATGCCCTGACTTCATCTGAGATTTAAGGAACTGACACCATAAAACTATGAGAAGTTAAACACAAAGATTATGGATAATTCTCTCACATATCTTCAGATTTAAGTGGGAACAATGGAAATGGTTACTTAACATAAAAGTCTTGTTCTTCGACGATTTCATATGTCAAGATATTTGGAATATTTAGGATTATAATATCAAAACACATATAGTTCAGATCCCTGCCATCAATGAGCTTATAATCATTTATTTTGAAAAAGCCACAAGGTTTATAGTAGAAAAACAAGTTCTTATAGAAACTGCACATCTAGTATCTTTTACCTTTAAATATATGTATACCTAAAAATATTAGAAAATAGAACTTAAAGAGATCTTTATAAATCACAAAATTTTATGATGTAGAATAAGATTTAGATAGTTCTTGGAAAGGTAATACATAAACTATAACCAATTAATATAAAACTAGTGTTTGGTGGAAAGAAGATTTCTCAAAGTATTAAGTCCATGTAGAAAAATACTGAAGACTTTGTTTCCATTTTTTTCATACAGATGGAGGGGTTGAAGGGAGGGCAGGGGAAGGGGGGAAAATAAGAACCAAGAGAGATTATGTAAAGGTCCAAATTTCCAGTGATGAATGTCATTATATTGTATACCTAAAATCTACCAATAAAATAAAATTTAAAAAGAGACAAAATACTGAAGACTCTTTTAAGATTTTTATTTGCAAATAATTTTAAAAATTTAACATTTCAATCATCACTTTCTAACATTTGGAATAAATATGAAATCACCATTGGAACTTATAAATTCTCAAAGATGAGAGAGAAGGTAGTAAAGCTGGAGGATGACTGACAACTTTGGATCAATGTGATGATTGTATCAATTTCAGATTCTCTGCTAACAATAGATGACTGATTGGATACCACTGGCTTTATTGGGAAGTGGACAGAATATAATACATCTTCCAGTGCATTAGTTGTTTGCGTTGACAGGATGAAAGACAAATTTCCCATGAAGGAGGGTCTACATCCCATCACTCTTGCAATTACACTGAATACCAGTGGGATAATGCTCTGTTGCTTCCTAAGTCTGCTCCAAATGAGGAGAATTCTTCAAGTCCCTTGCTTCTAGAATTCTACATGATTTCTTTTTCAATAAATTGAAATCTGTTTCTACAAGTATACTTAATTCTAAATTAATTGAGTCTGCAATGCATTGTAGGTTTTTAAATAGACATCTCCATCTTTCTTTTTCACTGTGAGTATTCAATAGTATTTAACAGCTGATAGGCCTACTGGCTCTGGAGCATACAAACTGTGTATTATTTTCTAACCTTTTCTCTTGTATCTTAAATGATGGCATAAAGGAAAAAAAATCACTCCAACAAAATTAATCACTAGTATTTCTCTCTGTGAGTAAAAGAAAAATTTTGAGCCCTTTGAGAATTGGAGAACATATCTTCTCTGTCACCAATTTATGACATTTTTACCCTAGTCTTCCATGAAAGTGTTCCTTCTAAGGGTAAGTTAACCACACTATGTATTGAATTAATTTATCATAGCATGCAGCATAAGCACCTTATAAACAAATAAGGAATTGGATTTTCTTTAAACTTTTATTTTACTCACCAATTCAATAAGATCAGTATTTAGCTTCTAGATGCTTGAGAACTATTTTTGAAAACAACAAAAATCTAATGACTGAGGCAGCTTTCTAAGTAATATTTTTTAACCATTTATCAAACATCTTTGCTCTGTTAGGCTTCACAAAATGGCAAGACTATTTTACAGCCAAAAACCTCACTGCCCTGTGGAGTTATGGCCTGCAACCAATGACAACTGGAGAGAACGTGGAGCTGTAATTGATTACAGCTGCTTATGCTAACATATCCTAACAGCACCCCGAGATGCTTAAGTCTGTGTTTGCTCAACCTCTTCAATACAGCCTCCAACCCAGTTTGATGTACCCTGCAAAACTATCTTTCAAAATGGATGGAGAAATAAGATACCGTCATGACAAAGAGCACCTTAGGAACTTCGTGAATACCAAACCAGCACTCCCAAGAAATTTACACAATATCCTAGGAACAGACATTGAGGATCACAGCCCCAGGAAACAAAGCAGAATGAACCCATCTGGCATGACAAGAAATTAAATGTAAAGGGGGAGAACCCAACAAAAAGAAAAAGTCATAGCAATGACAAGTCAATACGTTTCAGTTATAACCATCAACGTTAATGGTCTCAATTCACCAATCAAAAGAAATAGCCTGGCAGAATGGGCCAAGAAGCAAAATCCAACAATGTGCTGCATACAAGAAGCACACTTAATTCAAAAGGAAATGCGTAGACTGAAAGTTAAAGGGTGGAAACAATGCTCCATGTGACAGGAATCAGAAAAAAAAGTAGGAGTAGCTATCCTCTTTGCAGATTAAGTAGATTTCAAACCAACGCTGATTAAGAGAGATGAAGAAGGACACTACATCCTTGTAAAGGGAAGAATCCAAGAGGAAGAGGTGACAATCATAAATATCTATGCACCAAACATTAGTGCACCCAACTATATAAAACAAATACTATCGAACATGAACAGTCATATATGCACTAATACAATTGTAGTGGGGGACCTCAACACCCCACTGTCACAAATAGATAGATCAACTAGACACAAAATAAGTAATGAAATACTAGAACTCAATCGAACTCTTGAACAAATGAACTTAACAGATGTTTACAGAGTATTCCACCCCACAAAATCAGAATACACATTTTTCTCAGCTGCACATGGGTCATTCTCCAAATAGACCACATACTCACACATAGAACATGTTTAAATAAGTGCAAAGGAATTGAAGTTATCCCCTGTATATTATCAGACCATAGTGCAATGAAATTGGAGATCCATAGCAAAAGAAACTCAAAAAATTCTATAAACACATGGAAATTGAACAACACACTTCTGAATAACCAATGGGTCACAGAGGAAATTAAAGAAGAAATCAGACAGTTCCTTCAATTAAATGACAATGACAATACAGAATATCGGAATCTATGGGACTCAAAGAAAGCAGCCGTATGAGGGAAATTCATAGCATTGAATACACATAATAGGAAAACAGAATGAGCCCAATTGAACAACCTGATGCTGAACCTCAAGCTTCCAGAAAAAGAAGAACAGGACAATCCCAAAGCTCATACAAGGGAGGAAATTATAAAGATCAGAGGAGAAATCAATGCAATGGTAATTAAAAACTTATCAACTAAGAAAAGCCCAGGCCCTGATGGCTTCACTGCTGAATTCTACAAGACATTTAGACAGGAACTGCTGCCACTACTGTTTAAACTCTTCAGTGAAATGGAAAGGGAAGCAATACTCCCAAATTCATTCCTGGAAGCAAGCATCACCTTGATTCCCAAAGCAGAGAAAGACCCAACAGAAAAAGAGAACTATGGGCCAATCTCATTCATGAACATAGATGCAAAAATCCTTAATAAGATAATGGCAAACAGAATGCAGAAGATCATCAAGATCATACACCCTCATCACGTGAGATTCATCCCAGGGATTCAGGGATGGTTCAATATACAAAAATCAATCAATGTAACACACTATATCAATAGAGCCAAGGACAAAAACCATATGATGATCTCCATAGATGCAGAAAAAGCATTTGACAAAATCCAACATGCATTTATGATAAACACCCTACAAAAAATTGGAATAGATTGTCTTCACCTCAAACTGATAGAAGCCATCTATGAAAAACCAACTGCCAGTATCATACTAAATGGTCAAAAACTGAAATCCTTTACACTAAAATCAGGAACAAGACAAGGATGTCCACTATCATCACTCTTGTTCAATATAGTTCTGGAAACATTAGCCACGGCAATTAGACAAGAGAAAGAAATAAAAGGAATAAAGATAGGAGATGAAGAAGTCAAATTGTCATTATTTGCAGATTATATGATACTCTATGTAGAAGACCCCAAGAACTCCACCAAAAGTCTTCTAGACTTAATAACTAAATTCAGTCAAGTAGCTGGTTACAAGGTCAACACACAAAAATCAATAGCTTTCCTCTACACAAATGACAGACTCACTGAGAGAGAAATAGGGCAAATAATTCCTTTCACAATAGCATCCAAAAAACTTAAATACATAGGAATCAACCTAAAAAAGAAATCAAAAACCTCTTCTCTGAAAACTATGGCACTCTGAAAAAAGAGATTGTAGATTATATCAGAAAATGAGCAGACATTCCCTGGTCCTGGGTAGGAAGGATTAATATAGTGAAAATGGCCATATTTCCAAAACTGCTATATAGATTTAATGCAATTCCAATTGAGAACCCAGCAGCATACTTCATAGACCTCGAGAAACAATCCAAAAATTCATTTGGAAGAAGAAGAGACCCAGAATAGCAAAAGCAATTCTAGGTAACAGAGACATGGAAGGTGGTATCACAATCCCCATCCGGCAACTATACTATAAAGGTACTGTGATAAAAACATCATGGTATTGGCAAACAGACCTGAGGAGCAGTGGAACAGATTAGAAGATGCAGAAACAATGCCAGACACACTCAGCCATCTCATCTTTGATAAAGGAGCCAAACACCCTCACTGGAGGAAAGATAGCCTCTTTGATAAATGGTGCTGGAAAAATTGGGCTTCAACTTGCCAAAGATTAAAACTAGACCTGTATCTCTCACCATGAACCAAACTAAAATCAAAATGGATTAAAGATCTAAATATTACAATAGAAACTCTGAACCAGTTGGAACAGAGGTTAGGTAGGACCCTTGAAGACATTGGTGTAGGAAAAGATTTTATGAACAAAACCTCAGTTGCCCGTGAACTAGCACAAACAATCAACAATTGGGATCTCTTCTTATTAAAAGGCTTCTGCACAGCAAGAGAAACCACCAGTAGTGTGAAGAGTCTACCCACAATGTGGAAAAAAATCTTCACCTGCTCTTCCTCAAAGGTCTACTACCTTGAATGTATAAAGAACTTAAAAAGATCAGACCTCCCAAATTTAAAGACCCAATCCAAAAAAGGGCATCTGAAATGAACAGACATTTCTCACACAAAGAAGTAGAAATAGCAAATAAATATATGAAAATATGTTCAACATCACTGGCCATTCGAGAGATGCAAATGAAAACAACACTGAGATTCCACTTCACTCCAGAAAGAATGGCTGCTACCATGAAATCAACCAATAACAAATGCTGGTGGGGCTGTGGGGAAAGAGAAACCATGCTCCATTGCTGGTGGGAGTGTAGACTGGTGCAAGCACTGTGGAAATCAGTATGGAGATACCTCAAAGAACTAGGACTGGAAGTCCCTTTTGACCCTATTATTCCACTGCTGGGGATCTTCCCCAAAGAATTAAAAGAATCATACCACAGTGATATATGTCCAGCCATGTTCGTAGTAGCACAGTTTGTAATATCTAAAGCTTGGAAACAGCCCAAATGCCCACCAGCTGGAGACTGGATAAAATGTGGTGTTTTTATAAAATGGAGTACTACTCAGCCATAAAAAATGAGAAATTAGAGACATTTATAGCTAAGTGGATGCACATTGATGCGATACTCTTAAGTGAAATAAATAGGACACACATGAATAAATTCCGAATAGTTTCTCTGGTGTGAGAAACTGAAAGTGTAAATAAGGACTAAATGTATAATAGGTAATGTGAAATAGGAAGAAAAGGGGCAGAGCAGAAGGAAGTGGGAGGGCTAGGGGAAAGGATAGAAGGGAATGGGATTAATATGAGAAAATGGAAAAATAGGAACAAAATCTTTGTAAATATGGAGGACTGGAGGGGTTGAAGGGAGGGCTGGGCAAGGGTGAAAAATAAGAACCAAGAGAGACTATGTAAAGGTGCAAATTTCCAATGATGAATGTCATTATATTGTATACCTACAATGTACCAATGATTAGAATGAATAATTGATAATGCAAAATTGGAAGAAAAGTTCCAAAGGGATAGGAGTAGTGGGAGGGTCAGGGGAAAGGAAAGAAGGGAAATGAAAAATGATGAGAAATGGAAAAAATGGAAAAAAAATCTTTGTAAACAGGGAAGGGTGGAGGGAATGAAGGGAGGGCTAGGAATGGGGAAAAAATAAGAACCAAGATGCATTATGTAAAGGTACAACTCCCAGTGAGAAATGTAATTGTGTTGTATACCTACAATGCACCAATAAATAATTTAATTAAAAAATGTTTAACAGAATGTTAAATGATATAGAACAGTTTAAATAAAGTCATGGGCATATTGTCTAGCTCCTAGTTGCCCTCTTAAATAATATTTTCAGAGCACTCTTGATGTCTTTATTTCTTAGACTGTAGATGAATGGGTTCAGCATGGGTGTGACCACAGTGTATATCCCTGAGCCTGTTGAAGTTGAGTGTGAGTTTTGGGTGACAGCAGAACTAAGGTACACACCCAGGCTTGTTCCATAGAATAAAGAGACCACTGAGAAGTGAGATGTACAGGTGGAAAATACATTATACCTCCCCTGAGAAGATGAGGTTGCACATACAGAAGAAACTATTTTAAAATAAGTGTGAAGAATGCCAGCAAGGGGAACACCAGCCAGCAGCACAGTGGTAACATTAGTCACCACATCATTAGGAAAGTTGTCAGAACAGGCAGAATGCACTCTTTGATTAAGTTCACAGAGGAAATGTGGAATTTCTGAGTCAGTAGAGGACAGCTGCAACACCATTAATCTGTGTAACAGTGCATTTAGGACAGTCGGGATCCAGCATGCTAGAACCAGCAACACAGAGTTTGGGGTTCATGATGATCGTGTATTGCAGAGGGTGGCAGATAGCCACATAGCAGTCATAGGACATCACTGTCAATAGAAAGTTGTCCAACATTACAAGTAGTACAAAAAATACACTTGAGTGATGCAGCCTTCATCATTATGACTTTACTTTGTGTCTGAATGTTCACGAGCATGTTTGGTACTGTGGTGGAGCTCAACCAGATGTCCACAAAGGACAGATTGGAGAGAAAGAAGTACATGGGTGTGTACAAGTGGGAGTCTGACACTGTGGCCAATATGAAGAGCAGGTTCCCTAGCATAGTGGCCAGGTACATGGAGAGGAAAATTCCAAACAGCAAAGGCTGAAGTTTTGGATCTTCTGAAAATCCCAGAAGAACAAATCCTGCAATTTGTGTGTGATTTCTTGATTCCATATTGTTGATATGACCTGCAGAGTGAAAGGGAGAGACAGAGAGAGAGAGAGAGAGAGAGAGAGAGAGAGAGAGAGAGAGAGAGAGAGAGAGAGAGAGAGACAGAGAGAGAGAGAGAGAGAAAGCAAGTGCACGAGAGAAATATATAGAGAGTAGAGAGAGCTGTATGAGTGGTGACAAACAAAAACGACTTATACTAGTAACCTCATAAATGCTATCACTTATTTTCTACAGTCAGTACCTTATTTTTAAGTTTCATGTACTTTTAGGTTCTCTCTAATTGATCAGTCTGTCATCTCTGTTGAGAAATTTCTTTCCAATGTTCAGCTTTCCAACAAGAGATCATGTGTTCTATTAGTATAATGAAAAGTTATTGTGTACCTTATAAACTTTTCAATGAATATAAATCATGTTAAAAGAACGGCTGAGATAATATAATTATGGTGCAAAACACCAATTGTGCATATAATATAATGATACACAAGCAAACTATAAACATTGTATAAGATGTGAGAGACCACAACAAATGCCTGGAAGAAAAGGAAATAAAATAAAAATAGAGTGGGATGTTTATCATTTTTAAATTTTCTTTAAATTGAGTTTCAGGCAAGACCTGTAAACAGGATGACATTGGAAGAAAGATTTCAAGGAAGATGGGGTGGATGCCACAGGGAACTCTGGGGAAGTTGTGTCTGTAGGAGAAATAGATAGAGCTAGGTCCTGAGAAATATGCATCATTCAGGTTTTCAAGCCCATGGAGGAGGAGTGTTACTGTATAAAAGAGAAAGAGCTTGTGGTGTGACTCAAATGTGGAGGCTGAACATACTGGTCTGCTAAAAGTCAAGAGTAGAACAGTCATAGACAGAGGCTGTGAAGTATAGAGAGGAATGGAGGATAAATATTGTCAAATAGTGAGTACACAGACACACTGAGAAGAATTAATGTCTAGCACTCAATAGTACATTTTATTCTAATTAAAAATACATTTCTGTATGTTTCAAAATAGAGATGATATTGAATGTTCACACACAGAAAGAATTAAATGTTTCAGGAAATAAATATTCTAATTACCACATTACATTTTACCACAAAAACATGCAAAATTATTATGGCTATTAAAACTAAAGGTTTCAAACATATCACATTGCAACCACATCCATACCATAATTTTCTTTTGTAGTGTGTATAACAAGATATAATAATATGTTTAAAAGAGACACTCTTTGTATAGATTATGAGATCACAGAGCTTAGAGCAAGCAACCAAGTTAAAAAAATATCAGTGGTACCACTTATATTTATTATTTCATACAATTTTAGTTAGACAAACAGAGTCTCAGTTTTTGAGCTATAAAATATGATGATACCTGTGTTTGGCTCATTAGTATCTTGTAGAAATTAAATGAGTTCAGATTCAAGAATAATTTAATTTAATTCTAAAAGAGGAAGAGAGAGAAGAGGTGATGTTAGAAAGCATTGAAGTAATTCGTGTGTATATCCACATGAAATGAAATACATACTATAAAGGGATACCACCTATATGTATCATGGCATCGTTCAATGTAAGCAAGTTACGAAATCAACTAGGTGCCTATCAATGGAAAAATAAACAATTAAAATGTAGCATATGTGCATATTAAAATATTGTTCACTTATATTACTGAAATCTCACTCGCAGCAGCAGGGATGGAACTGAAAGACATTACTTTAAGTGAAATGAGCCACATGCAGAACAACAAATACTGCAGGTCCTCATATGTGGAAGCTAGAAAAATTGATCACATAGAACAAAAAATGAAATAATGTTCTCCTGAGTCAGGGAGGGAAAAGGAAGAGGAGAATCAGTGAAAGATTAGATAACAGTCACCGGGACACAATCAGATCCGTGGAATTTGTTCTGTTGTTGTAGAGGAGAGTAGGATAAATACAGTCTACAGCAATCTATAACATACTTCAAAATATGGAGAACACTCTGAAGTGTCACATCTATGAGAAATAAATGTTTGAAGAGCTAGAAATATTAACTACAGGTCACTACTCTATATGCATATATCAAATTATCATACAGCACCTCATGGTTAGGCACCAGTATAAGGATAAATAAAAAATGTACTGAAATAAATAAAAAATACTGAAGAGAGTGTGGGCTTGTTGCCCTGAAATAGCAGGACAAAAATTCTTCCTCTGTCCAAATTTTGTTTTTCATTTGCTCCTTATTCAGTTGGTTGCAAAGGTTCTTTCCATTTGAAATGGTTTCCTTTTTATTTACAACTGTTGTTTGTGTTCTGTCCTCTGTTTTATGAATCACATTTAGAGTTCAAAAGCTCTTTGACTTATGATAGGATTATATGCTGTTAAAACCATTGGAAGTTGAGCTACATAAATCCAAAAAGCATTGAATGCATATAACTTACTGAAAATACTTGCTTGGTAACAGAGTATGCTATAGTCTCAGGCTGTTTTCCCTTGTGATAATGTGGTCATCTGGGAACTGACTTGCTTCCGGTACCAAGCATTGTGGAAGAGTATGGTAACATATTACTAATGAGAGTGGAGGAAAAAAATGAGAGTACAATTTCCTTGGAATCACTTTTGCTCCATCATAAAAAGCAAGAAAGCATATGTCAAAACATCACATGTTGTATTTTTGTGCATATTGTGTGCAGAAAGCCTTTTTCTGAAATTACTCATCACTAAAAGCACAGAAACCCTTATACACACACGTACACACAGAAAGCACGATATATATTTGTTATGCTCAGCTTACCCCCAACCACATTATTAGAAATAAATTAATACCAGGAAAATTATCACTATCAAATTAATTTTTTCCTAAGAATAGTGACTATAAATTCCAGTTCATCTCTCATCATGTATAACTACGGAACTCCATTTTGTTACCTTCAGTATATGTCCTGTGTTTACAGAAACAAGCATTTCTCAACAAAAGGGATGTGGTTATGTGGAACTAAGTGAGGGAAAGTCCTAATAAGCATAGGTGGTCCATGAGGGAGAATAAGGAAAAGCAGGCTTTCATCTTTCTGGTAGAATTCCAATTCCAGCAAAAATATTTTTTTAAATAAATTTGTCCAAAAGACAAAACAATGTTTTGGCATAAGGAAACACAAAATCGGAACACCACAGCAGAAAATAAAGAGCAAATTTAGAAAAAAATATCCAACAATTCACAAATGATTTTAATGAAAAACAAAATACTCTTTGGTCTTTTTTCATGAGACACCAGAAAAATTATCTTTTCTGTGGCTGGGGTACATTCAATTGGTCTTTGTATAATTTAGTAATGGAGAAGAAAGTCTTTCTTATTTTTCCTGTGAAGTTCTTCCTTTGTAATTCTTGGGCTTTCAAATTAAATCTTTTTAAAAATATTCCCTCAATTTTTAATTGACACAATAATTTTATGTATTTTTGAAGTACAGTATCATATTTAAATTCTCTTAAATGTGTGTTAATCAGATCAGGGTAATTGACATTTCTCTCACTTTCAACATTTATTACTTCTTCATTTGGGAACATTCAAAAGCTTCTGTACTGGGTATTGTGAAATATAGTATTAGAAGCTAGCAGCCATAATAACCCTACTACATTGTAGAGCACTGAAATAATTCCTCCTATCAAGTGTCCCCTTTACTCATTCGCAATCATTTCTCCATTACCTCTTCCCTCACACTCTTTCCAGCCTCTAATAACCACAATGCTACTCTTTTCTTTCTCCTGGATCTTATATTGAGAAAGTCAATCAGTACACACGAGAGCTTGTTTTGGTAGTCAGACAGCCTGCAGTGGTTTCTCATTGCCATATTTATAAAATTGTGCACAGCCATGAAATTTTTTGTTGAATAAACCTCTCCCTGTGATATACACCTAGTACATGATATCAAACAAACATTTATTTATTTGTTCTCTTTCTTAGCTATAATAATGTGAAGAGCAATTGAACAGGTAATTCTCCTGCTCATCTTTCTTTTCACAATGGTGTGTGATTATATGTGTATTATTTATTTAGGAAAAAAAACTAAAGAAAATGAGAAGCTTTGAAATAAAACAATTGTGGGGGAAGTTTTCCACATTAAATACATGGTTATAAAACAGTTACCTTAAAGGAATTTGAATAACACTTTGAAAATTTACAGAAATTAGATATGAAAGAGCAATAATTTTAGAATATAAATATAAATTTATAATTATATTGGTACATATCTTGGCATAAAACTATATCTTACACAGTGCTTGTAGAAGTTTCTGGGACATAAAAACACTTGGTCAAATTAGGAATTTTGTTCTATATATATGGGCAATTATTATGAGTACAATAATTTATGCTTCACTTCCTTAGAAAATTTTGAATAATTACAAGGTGGCATTAATGGCTATTTATGTGAAGGAAAAAAAATTGGTACTTTAGCTTGGATATATTATGAAAAGTCAGAAGATTTAAATAGCTCAGTGTGAAAGTA
Organism: Heterocephalus glaber; assembly: GCF_053883595.1. Taxonomy (NCBI): domain Eukaryota; kingdom Metazoa; phylum Chordata; class Mammalia; order Rodentia; family Bathyergidae; genus Heterocephalus; species Heterocephalus glaber. The sequence goes on along the minus strand of NW_028258331.1, from coordinate 109,873 downwards.
AACATGATTGTGATATATGTCAAGAAAACTATGGTTAAAATCTTCATGGGTTATTTTAAGATAACAAATATGTAAAAAGAAAAATGCTTAACTAAATGAAACTAAAACATTTTCTAGGCAAAAATTCCCTCTGAAAAATTGACACATAACAATATAAAATTCACTTGAAATTCTTATAGTTGTAAAAAATGAGCATAACATGTGAAATACTACCAAAAATGTAAATGTTAAGTATAATACAGTCAGTGAAGCCATTAACATAGCCATTATTGATAAGAGAATTCCTGAAGGTACTATTGAGCAGGGAACTCAGGAGGACACAAGCTGGAAAAGAAGACTGTGCTGTGAATAAAAATAATTCACAATGTATCAGGCCTCTGAATAAAAAATGCACGGATGTGAATGTGTGTGTAATACAGAATGAGAACGTTTGAGAGAATGTTAGAATTTAAGTGACAAAGAATGGCAGTGAGAATGTAATTAAGTTCATCCATTCAAAACAACTGTATGAAATAAAGTAAAAACTACGATGTACTTTAAAAAGTAAGTACAAACAGGTAACTATTTGACAGCACTAACATGAGACATTGGTTCCAAGTTAAATTGCCAAACTCTTAGAAATAAAACAACAAAATATCATTTAAAATGCTAGTACAAGTAATATCAAAAGTTATGTTATATAAAGGTTCATATGTTATATAAGGTCATAGGGATTAAAATATCCTTAAGATGAAAAAGCTGATTTTTTATTCAAATGATATGGAAAGGCAAGCACTGATGGCTGACTTGATGTGACTTTTCAAAAGGCACAATAAGGAAAAACAGATTTGAACACGAGTTAGAAATATGTGTATTTCTGTAAATGTATATTATTTACTGAAATAATGTAAATGAATTTTCTACATTTAAAATCGAGAGGAAGTAGGATAGAACCACCAGCTATAAGATTTGTATGCTTTGACCATTTCTCTCTAATAATTCAAATAAACACACAAAATTGAAAGCAACAAAGTTGGTGGAAAAGTTCAATTCCTAAATTTTAATGAATGTAATAAAAGACAATAATATGGAGAAATATTTGTATGTACCAACTTATCAAGGTGAATGCAATAATCATGTATTATAATTATATACTAATAATAAAAAAGAAAAAATTCTCACAGGAAGCTTGCAATAGGGAAAGTAAACATCCAACAAACTCATACTTAGTCTCATGACAAAGAAATAATTGTAAGAGACTCATTAATATATCATATTTTACATGCTAAATAAAATTTTAAATGTGAATGGAGAGCATGATAGTACATAATGTAACTGGCTTAAAATATAAACTATTCTTACCAGGCTGCATTTGGAAGAAATACACTGTTCTTCAATGGAGCAGCATAGTCAAATGTGCCCTGTAATACTAAGAAATGAGATGCTTTCACTTAACTCTATATCCATCCATAGCTGATGTCTGATTTCTCTGCTTCCCATAATTGAAAAGATCCTTAGAAATATGTTTTAGTTTTACAGACATAACATCAGCCTCTCATTCCCTCTTCTAACTGTGCTTCCATTACATTCATGTCATGGTCAGCAATGACCCTACAACACTGAGTTAATTTGACAGTTCACTATCTAAAACCATTAATATAAATATGAATGCATTCATTAAACCAGCAATCTCCAACAATCTCCTGCAACCTGAAATCTCTCAGCTTAGGGCTGAGGTGGGTTGGTTCTCAGGGGATTTCAGGCATCTAGACATTGGTGGCTTCCAATCTCTGAATGCCTCTTGTAGCAACTGTTGGACTCCTCAAACTAACCTGGATGAGATCTATAAGTGGAAATTCTCTGTATGAAACTCCTAACTCCTTGAATAGTTAAAGATGGAGAGGAAAACTATGTTCCCAGAAAAGAGAGCTAGAAACAGTCCAGCACTGATCCCTGAGTCAGGGTTAGGGTTCCGAAGGACACAACCATGTCCTGTCCAGTTCAAGTCTGCTCATTCTGAGGGACAGGATCATAAAGAATACACACAACTCCTTAAGCCTTCTCATTACTCACATCTCTCTCTTGGTACTCCAATCCCTGGACACATCATTACTCATGGGACATTATTCTGCTCAAGAATGATAGGTTTCCCCTGCAGATTCTCTGTTCACAGGAGACAAAGTTGAAAGTCAGGGGAATCCAGCGTTCATTACTCTTGCATGAACTGTTAACTGGACATGATCTAGCCTCCCACACGTCTTAGAAACACTGTCATTTAAAACAAATGAAACAGAAAAGTCCATTCTATGTGGTCAAGATTCTTATTCCTCATTTTCTGTGTGGAGAAATGAGAATCTAGGAGATAAGTGATCAACCCAAAGTTACAAATCAGATATCTAGGTATGGTTTTAATGGGAGCTGTTTTAAAATGTTTCCAGGCCCCTGCTGTATTCAGGTGGTCTCATCCACAGAGAATATATCTCTACTGGACCCTTGGAATTATTTACAGAATATTAGAAATCCCAACTGGGGCTATGCTACCACCACCCAGTGGGTAGATACCACCACATATATTGAGGCCTCACTGTTGGTTGTCCTAAAAAATAGTCCCTGAGCATCTTCTACAGGACAAAAGTTCTCAGAACGTGATAATCTATTTTCTGTGTGTTTCTGTGTTTGCCATGGATTTATCTTTGTTGATATAGTTACATGGTTGAAAGGAGAGTTTTCATTTGAATTCACAGGGTGCTTTTATAATGAAAATAACGTGCATTAAGTACATAGTGTAGATGAGGTTCTCCCTGAGTCTTGCATCACCACCTCATTACTAAGCATCCTCTGACACCATCTCTTTCCCTCTCCCTCTCTCCTTTCATTTGTCATTGACCTCCACATGCAGGCTTTCTAAAGGCCTTGAACATCTTGAACAAGTACTTGCCTCAGGGCTTTTGTACTGGCTTCTCTCAATGCCATCTGAAATTTCTGCAGAGAACCTCCTGGCTCCTGCTGTGTATTCTTGAAGTTTCTGTTCAAATGGCACCTTCTCTGTTCATCTGACCTAGACATCCATGCAGTGATATCCTCAGGGTTGGGTGTAAGGATCAATGATAGAGGACCTGCATTGCGTTCATGATGTCCCGGGTTCCACACAAGGCACCCTAAGCAATACAAAAAAAGAACTTTCTATACACTTAGTTTCATTTTCTCAATGGCTACTTCACTATATGGCATATTATATAATTATTTTTAAATGCCTTTATTGAGATATAATTCATATTCACTTAATGTATATCATCTGGTGAGTATTTGGACATGAAAATGTATGTGATATCTTTACCACAAAAAGGAAATAGATATGTGATTTCCTTATTTACATATACTCTATGCCCATCTTGGGAATGTAAAACCTTTTGTTTTATAGCAGGGCTAATCATTACCTAGATTCAGGACTTGAAATATAGTTAACACTCACTGTATATTCCTCAAATGTAAGAAACTGTTTATCAATAAATCTGTACATTACATGACTTCCTGGGAATAAAACATCAGTGGGACACACATGTCCAATTAGGAATGACACTAGGGATGTTCTAAAGGGAACAGATCCTCAAAGAAAATGTACAAACTAATTTCTAGACTGGAAAATATAAATTGGGACATTTCAACTATATGGGTAACATCAATTTGTGTGAATAGCACTCCTGTTTTTTTTTCTTTTTCCTTGTAGTTGCATCCACCATATAGAGCTAGGAAACAACACAATAATTTCTGCTTCTAGGATTTTTCAGGTGACATTGATTTGCAGCCCCACATATATGGCTTTTTATCTCCATGTAACTTGTTACTATGCTTGGGAACCTACTCATTATCCTGACCATCAGCACTGACTGTCATCTGCACATGCAAATGCACTCCTTCCTTTCCAACCTGTTCTTTGAAGATACATATTTTGTGTCTTCCACCATGCCCAAGATACTGGTGGATATACATAAACAGACCAAGTTCATTACCTATGCAGTTTTCATCACTCAAATGTACTCCTTCTTGCTCTTTGTAGATCTGGAAGGCTTGTTCTTGGCTGTGATGTCCTATGACCACTATGTGGCCACATGTCATCCCCTGCATTTCATGGTCATCATGAACCACAGGCTCTGAGTAGCTCTCATTCTGGTGTTCTGGATCATGAGTGTCCTGCATGCCTTGTTACAAAACTTACTGGCATTGAAGCTATTCTTTGTATAGATTAGCAAATCCATGATTTTTCTGTGAATTTAATCAGATAGTCCAACTTGCCTATTCTGAAAACTTTCTTAAGGACCTTGTGATGCATTTTTTTACCTGTGTTATTGGGTACTGGTTCACTTGCTGGTATCATTTATTCTTACTTTAAGATAGTTTCTCATCTGCTCAGGGGAGAATAAAGCATTGTCTATCTGTGTCCCTCACCTCTCAGTTGTCTCCGTATTTTATGGCACTGGCCTAAGTGTGTACATTTGTTCTGCCACAATCCATAGCTCATATGCAAATGCAATAGACTCGGTGTTGTACACTGTAGTTACCCTTATGCTGAACAACTTCATCTACAGGTTGAGGAATAAAGATATAAAGAGAGCTCTGAAGAGACTCGCAGCAGAGGGGGGACTTTAGAAGGCCTCTTTGTATGTGGCTGAAGAAGTGCCCATGCTGGCTGCATTCTAAACCTCAGTTTTGGAAATTGTGATTCTTCGATCCAATTGTGAATGGGAACTTAGTCTGTTTACTTACTGGTGTTTTCATTACTCTGATTATAATCTTCCTTTGTTAAAGTATTAGTACACGTTTGCCACAATAATGATTGCATTCATTGTGAGGAGTTGGTGCATAACACATCTTAATTCCTTTTATTCTTCCTTCCCCTCCACTCCCTTTCACCTCCTCCAACTCTAGATCCTCTTCCAGTTTAGAAAGAATCTATGTCCCTGTTTTCAATAATCTTTTATTTTAGTCTTTAAGTCATTTATATTTTGAGATTCTTATATAAGAGAAACCATGTGATATTTAGGCTTGTGTGTCTGGTTTATTTCTTTTAATGCCATCTTCTTAAGGTACATGCATTTTCTGACAAGTGGCTCTGAATGAGAAGTACTCCATTATGTATATATACCACATTTGTTTTCTGACTTTCTTACAACTATCAGCAACTTAATTTTAATTAATTAATATTAGTGCCTCTTATTTATACAAATTAATGGGTTTTATTTTGACACATTTGTACATGAGTTAAACTTATTTTATTCATTTTCATCTCCTATTACCCCTGCCTTCCCATCCCATTATTTTCTTTCTTTTCTCTAATAGTCTGCCCTCTACCTTCAAGTTCTTTTTTAATGGATTCCATCTAGGAGATAAACCTTACGATGGCTTTTTCTATGAATCTGACTCATTTTGTTTTATACAGTGGTCTCTTATTCCACGTATTTTCCAGAAAATACATGATTTCATTGTTGCTTAGGATTGTATAATGCCCTATTCTTTTTTTCTATCTACCTGCCATCTGTATCTTCTATCATCTATCTATTTCTATCACATTTTCTTTCCCATTTGTCGTTTGATGAGTATTTAGGCTCAGTGCAAGCTTCAGAATTGTAAATGAATTGTGCTACAAAAAATATGATTTTGCAGATATCTGTATAGTATTGTGACTACTTCTTTTGGCTGAGGATTTTACAGTGTGAGCAAAGGATAGCCCTATTTTCGTGTTTTGAGGAACATCCACACTGATTTCCATACTGACTGTACTAATTCATATTGCCTCCAACAGTATAAAAATGTTCCTTTCTCCTCCCACATTGATACCAGCATTTGTTGTTTGTTCTATTCTTGATGATACCTATAAGAGATATGTAAATCAAAAGTACCTTGACATTCCATTTTATAATGTTCCATTAATTCCATAAGTTTTGTTCATTACTCTTTTTTCTCCTGACTGCATGTTTGTTTACAAATAACCTGTCTTTGAGTTCAGACTTTCTTTTACTTCACAAATACTATTGTTAACAGAAGAACATTGATTTTTCCTTATATTCATTATATCATTGAGTTTTAGCATTTCTCATTTTAAAAATTATTTCAATCTCTTCATTGAGTTTCTCATTTTGTTTATTCATTCCTGATTATGTCTAAGTGTTGCTGTATTTTCCTGGAAACTTACTGATCTTCCTTAAAACAATTAGTTTTTATTTCTTTTTCACACAGATCATAAGTCTTCTTTTCTTTGGAGTCAGGCACTGAGGAATTATTATATTCTCTTGAAGGTGTTATGACTCTTTGATGTTTCATCATTTTTTTTTTTTTTTTTGGTATTGGAGATCAAACTCTGGGCCTTTCATTTGTGAGGCAGCTGGCGGCACCACTGAGGTAAATTCCAGGCCCCAGAGTTTCATCTGTAGTACTGCCTTGCATTGATATCTGTACAATTGGTGGAACAGTGGTCCTGTCAAGAATTTACATGCTAATTTTCCTATAGAAGTACTTTCCCTTACAAGGGGCTGCAAGAGCACTTGGTGGATGAAGAGGAGGAAAAGCAACTCTGACACTAGTGAGGGTTTATCTATGAAGTCTGTATGCCCCTCTCTCAACACAAACATACAATATTTACCTTTTTAGTGTTGTTTATTTTGCTTAACACAATGGTTTGTATTTGCATTTTCATTCAAGTGACATGATTTTCTTTGTGGCTGAACATTCTATTTAGGTACCTTTCCATTCATTGGTTCCCAGGAAGGTAGGCCCTTTCTATAGGTCAGCTGGTAAGAATTATCTTATAGAAAAAGTGGGTATGTAAGTATTTTTTATGATGCAGAAAGTGAGTAGTGGACTAAAAAGTGCAAGGTCATTGCTGACAGTGGTATCTATGTAGTGGACACTCAGTCATGAAAGGGATAGGGAGATGTCAAGGGATTCCAGGAAAAGAAGTAAATCCAAGAAAGTTTGAAATTCACTTGATTTTGAAAATAAGGTAAGTGTGTGGGTATGTGGAAAGATGGAAGGGTGTATATTTGTTTATTTTTAATACAGAGTTTATTTAGCTAGGTTTTCAGAATGTTAAGTTTTTGACAAAGAAAATGCTTTGAGATATTGCCTTAGAATAGTTTATGACACATGTATTTAATATTATATTTTCTCACACTAAATATTAAAGTCAATTTTTAAATTAACTGTTAGGTGAAAAGGATGTATTAAAAAAGGTTGACTTGGAATTATTTTAGTACTTCTGAAGCTTAATATATTTGGGGTTTTTAATCATTTACTTTTCCAAATTCTCTGTTCAATGCTTTGATTTCTTCCACTGGGGTCAGAGTGCTTTTATTCCCATATTATTGCATTTTTTTCATATAAAAAATGGTGTTTTTCAATAATTTTGCTGTTTGAACTTAATTCTCCTGTGCATGTAGATGTATAAGTTATTGTATGAGGAAGTTTTTGAAACTTTCTCAACCTTGTGTCATCAAATCTATCAGATACGTGATATTCCTACCTCATTTTTTAATTTTAGGAAGCATTGCAATAAACATAGAGGTGCAAATATATTTTGGTATGGAGATGTCATCCCCTTTAGTATGTATCCAGAAGTGAATGTTCTGGGTTGTATATTACTTCTATTCTTACTTTTTTGAGTAATCACAGTATATTTGCTATAGTAATTTACATGCTCACCAGCAGAGTATCAAAATTTCCTTTTCTCCACATCCTTAACAGATTTTCTATATATGTTATTTTTATGATTTCCATTAAAACTGAAGCAAGATGATATTTTGTTGTGCTTTTCATTTGCATTTCTCTGATAGTTAGTGAAAGTGAGATCCATATTTCTTGCAGCATTATTTACAGTAGCAAAAACAAAGATTTAACCCAAATGTGGTCCAGCAGATGAATGTATAAAGAAAAAGTGGTGTATTTACATAAGAGATATTGTGCAGACATAAAAAGACTAACTCTTGTTATTTGCATTAACTTGGATGCACCTGGAGAACACTGTTTTGAGTGAAACAAGGCTTGTACAGAAACATAAATACCAAATATTGTCATTAACTGAAGGAAATAAGTCAACCTTGTAGAAGTGTAGATTGAATAGTGGTAAGTAGAGATGGAGAGGAGCAAGAGGGAGAGGTACAGAAAGAAATTTAAAGGGACCTTGATGGACTGAGAAGGGTGCAGGGTAAAGGAGGAATGTGATCATGGGTACAAAGGTGAATGGACATGATTAGTGTATGATGTATGGATGAATAGAAATACCACAGTGAATACCATTAATTTGCACAAGTGAAATATGCAAAGAGTTTTTAAAATTTAGAAACAATTTTGCATTGTTAGTTTTCATGTCCTTGTCATTCTGTATTGTGGTCTTTTGCATTCAGTGGTTGGATTATTTTTAAACATGTATAATACCTTTTACCATCACTTGATATGTGCCATTCTCATTTGACAAGTGGTCACCTGTTCTTCCACAGCACATTTAACAAACAGATCCACTAGTCAACTTCACATTACTACAGCTAACTACCTGGTGTAATTGCCAATCTCAACCTTCATTCTTTATAATTTATTTATAAAGAATGAAGGTTGAGATTGGCTTGTGTTTCTGGAGAGTCCAGTCCAAGATCGAGTGGCTTCATGGCTTTGAGTCTCAGGAAAGGCCATTCTATCATAGGTGGAGCATGTTCTGTATTTACACAGAGGGATACTATCCCTAAAATTTGTTTGCATCACCAACCACAAAGCAAAGGAGATAGAGAGGACAGACCTGGGTCCCAGAATCTCCTTCAGGGATTTCTTTCCATTTCTTTCCTTCTATTCTTTTCCCCCGCTTTCCTTCCTTTGCTTCCAGCTTCCCCCTCATTTGAACATTTTCTTCCTACTTTCCAATATCTATCACCAATTTTGGCTCCTATTTTCCCTTTTAGTTTCTCACATAAGAGAATGAATGTTATATTTAAACACGTGTGTCAAATTTATTTCCCTTAAAATAGGATCTCAAGGTGCATCTATTTACCTAAAAGTGTCTCAGGTTTGTCCTTCTTTTTGGCAGAGTAGTACTTCATCATACATAAAAACAACATTTTATTTATCCATTCATCCATTGATGGGCATCTGGACTGTTTCCAAGATTTACCCATTATAAATTGTGCTCGTATAAACATGGGTGTGCATATGCTGCTGTGGTATGTGGCCTTTAATTCTATTGGGGAAGATACCTAGAAAGACAAGAGCTAGGTCAAATGGAGCTTCTAGCTTTAGTTTTTTGACACTTTCCATTCTGATTTCTATAGTCATTGTACCATTTTACACTCTCACAAACAGTGGAACAGGCTTTATTTTTTCCCATGACCACACCTGCATTTGTTACCGGTTGATTTCTTGAAAATAGTCATTCTTCTGTAAAAAGATCAGCTAATAACATCTCATCTTTATTGATCAAGAGCCAAGTTAAAGAAGGTAAAAACCTCCTGGTGCTTGCCCATCAATGCTGTTCAGTGAGATAGCTGCAATCTGCCCCTGAGACCTGGCTGTGTGGATAATATTGTAACAGATATGCCATTTGGAAAAAGGATGGGTTCCAAAAAGAGGAACTGGAATCTTTATCTAGCTTGCTGGGGCAGTTGAGCCTTGTCTGTACACCCAGGACAGGCCAAGCTCTGCTCCTTATGCAGGATAAGAAGAACTTTGCCAAGGCATTATCTGGAATATATATATGTATATGTATATATATATACACCTTGTATTACCTTGGTAATACAAAGAATGATGGTTAAGAGTTTTTGTCCTTCTCAACACTGAAAATGTCAGTGTTTGCTTTGAGAGAAAACTTGGTTTGAGAACTTGCTTTGCAAGAAAAAATATTAACTAAAATGCAGTCTACAGTATTTTCACCAGCCCCAAACCCTTGACTTTGGGTAACAAAAGCTGTGACTATAATATGTTGTAATTTGAAGGTTTAAGAAAGCAGAGAGACTTTCCTTGGAACTGTTTTGATATGGTTGATGGCAATTAGTACTTTTCTTTTTTCATTTTTCAGTAGAAATAATGCAACACAAGACCTTGGGACTGAGCAATCTCCTGAGCCCTTTCTTCTGCAGTACTGGGATTAAACCCTAGGCCTTCTCATCTCTTCGCTTCCTATTCTATTGTTATATTTCAGTCAGTGTCTCACTAAGTTCCCGAGGCTGGTCTTGAAGTTATGATCCTTCTGCTTCTGCCTCCAAGTTAGTACTTTTCTTAAAATTCTTTACAGATGATTGTTGAAAAGCTTAGCAAAATGCTCTGAGGTCTAGTTTCAGGACACTTTATTTTCAAGCTTTATAGGCTGTTTTCTGTTGTGTCAAGTGGAAAGCCACCTTGGCCAATATAAAAGGCAGAGAATGTAGTCATACAATCTTGAGACACTGCCTATGTCTATGCAGCTTTGTTCTTAGGTAGCCCAAGTTCTTTTTATTTTACTCTCAAAAAATGAGGCACGATTACATTTTGTGATGGTGTTTGCACCATGACAAGATGAAATTTCACAAGGCCTACAGAAAAACTTCACATGTGGCTTAAAAAATAAAATATACATGTATTCCTCAAATTAACAAAGAGATGTAAAACAGGGCTAAAATTTATGAAAGGGATAATAAATACAGTTACTACTAGTATAGGGTCTTTCTCTTTGTAAAGAATAGCAGAAACATTATTATATGAGGTATGGGACCAATAAATAAGCCAAGTAGATTTTGTTTCAGCACAAAAAGTCATGTGTTACTTTCCAAATTAAAAAATGAAGCTGTCAGACATTTTTTTTGTTGGTCAAAATGAAAGAAAAAACTAATGTATTTTTGAATGAAAACTTTAATAAAACAGCCATTCTTTCCAGAGTGAGATAGAATCTCAGTGTGGTTTTAATTTACATTTCTTGAAAGACAAGTAAATTTTAGTATTATTTCATATATTTATTTTCCATTTGTACTTCTTCATCTGAGGAGTGTGCATTCATCTCAAATGACATTTTTGAATTGGGTCTTTAAACTTGACAGGTTTGATTTTTTGAGTTCTTTATATATTACAGATATTAGTCCATTTATTGGGAAATAGCTGGTAACAAATCCGCTCATTCTGTGTGTTGTCTTTTCACTCTGGTGGTTTTCTTTGCAATGCAAAAGTTTTTTAATATGATGAGATCCCACTTGTTGTTTTTAAAATAATATTTCCTGTGTGATTGGGGTTTATTCATGAAGTCTTTGCCTAGAACTACCTCTTCAAGAGTTTTAACCATTGTCTCTTGCAGGAAATTAAGTGCTTCTGTTTTAATATTTAGATCTTTGATTCATTTTGATTTTAGGTTAATGCATGGTGAAAAATATGGGTCTGGATTTAGTCTTTGGCATGTGGAAAGCCAATTTTCCCAGAACCATTTATGAAAGAGGATATCATTCTTCCAGTGAAGCTGTTTGGTCCCTTTGTCAAAGATCAGTTACCAAAGTGTGCTTGGAATTATTCCTTCATTCTCTATTCTTTTCCAGTGAACTTCAGGTCTATTCTTTTACCAGTACCATTCTGTTTTTATCATGGTACCTTTGTAGTATAATTTCTAGTTGTGGACTTTGATGCCTCTGACCTTACTTTTCTTGCCTAAGATTGCTTTTGTTATTCCACATCCCTTCTATTTCCAAATTAATTTTAAAATTGTTTTCTCTAGTTCTATGAAATATTCTGTTGATATTTTGATTGGAATTGCATATCTTTCTGATATTTTCCTTGACCTCCTTTTTCAGAGTACTGTAGTTTTCAACGTCTTTACATTGTCTTTTACTATCTTCTTTAAGTTGATTCCTAAGTATTTCATTTTTCTTGATGGTATTGTGAAAGATCTTGTTTATTTAATTTTTCTCTCAGTGAGTAGTATGTTATTTGTATAGGAATGCTATTAAATTTTGAGTGTTGACTTTGTATCCTGCTATGCTACTTAATTTGGCTTTTAAATGTAGGAGTCTTTGGTGGAGTTTTGGGATCCTCTATATAGAGTATCACATCATCCACAAATAATGATAATTTAAATTCTTCCTTTCCTATCTTCATTATATTTCTTTCTTTCTGTTGGCTTATTGCTCTGGCTAATGCATCCAGAACTATATTGAAAAGGAGTGGTAATAGTGGGCATCCTTATCTTGTTCCTGATTTTAAGGTGAAAGTTTTCAGTTTCTGACAACTTAGTATGATTTTGTTTTTGTCATCAGTAGCTTTTATCAGATTGAGATAAAGCCCATCTATTCCAATTTTTTGTAGGGTTTTATTATGACTATGTTTTGGACTAAGTCAAATACTTTTTTTTGGATCTGTTGAGATGATCATGTGATTTTGGTCTTTGTCTCTGTTGATATGGTCTATTAGATTCATTGATTTGTGTATGCTGAACCATCCTTGTATCCCTGGGAGGAATCCTACTTGGTCATAACGTATCATATTTTTGATTATATGCTGTATTGAATTTTCTAGTATCTTATTAAGGATTTGTTTCATCTATGTTCATTTAGGAGATTGGCCTGTAGTTCTCCTTCCTTGGTTGGATCCTTCTCTGGTTTTGGTATCAGTGTAATTCTTGTTTCCAGGAGTGTCTTTGGGTATATTGCTTCCCTTTCAATTTTATTGCAGTGTTTGAGGAGTAGTGGCATTAGATCTCTTAATTTCTTGGAGAATTCAGTAGTGAAACCATCAGGACCTGTAGGTTTTTAATTACATCTTCAATTTAATTGACTAATATTCAGTTATTTAGAATGTTTCTACCTTATTGATTCATCTTTGGAGATATATATATATGAATATGTCCATTTCTTTTGCATTTTCCATCTTATTAGAGTACAAACGCATGTTTTTAGAATAGGTATTGATGATCTTCTGAGTTTCTGCTGGATCTGTTGTGATTTCACCCTTTTCATTCTTAATTGTATGGATTTGAAACTTTTCCATTTTGTTGAAAAGTTTGGCTAAGTATTTGTCTATTTTATTTACTCTTTCAAAGAACCAACTCTTAGTTTCATTGATTCTTTGTATTGCTCTCATAGTCTTAATTACATTAATTACTGCTGTAATGTTTACAGTATGGTTCCTCATATCCACTTCGAGTTTGACTTGGTTTTCTTTTCTAAAAGCTTGAGGTTCAACATAGGCTATTTATCTAAGCTCCTTCTTTTTCTACTGTGGGAATTCACCACTATAAATTTCCTTCATAGTACTCCTTCCACTGCTTCACATAAATTCCATTATGTAATGTTGTAGAAACTGTGTAATCACTTTTTAACTTTACCTGTAATTCTTTGGTTGTTCTGGAGGGTAATATTTAATAACCATATGCTTATGAAAGGTGTTTTTTTTGGTTTCTTTTGCTATTGATTTCCAATTTCATTACACTATGATCTGATAATATGCATGGGATCATTTTAATTTCAATGACAGCATATTCTTAAGCATATTCTATGAGCTTGTTTGTGGTCAGTTTTGGAGAAAACCCCATGTGCAGTGAAGAATGGGTATTCTGTTGTCATGGAGTGGAACACTGTAGATATCTACTAGTCTATATGTTCAAAGGTTTAGTTGAGCTTTTATATTTTTTTGTTGATGTTTTTTGTCTAGTTGATCTGTCTATTTATGATGGTAGGTATTTGAGGTCTTCCATTATAATTGTGTTATGGTTGATTTTTTAACATCTGTTAATGTTTTATATAGTTAGGTGCATGTATTTGCATGTATTTTGTGCATATATATATACACACCTTTGTTATCTTTTCCTCTTGGATTATTTCCTTGACAAGTATGTACTAATCTTCTATGTCTCTTTTAATCAGTCTTCGTTAAAATCCATTTTGCCTGCAAATAGAATAACTACTCCTGCTTTTTTCTGGTTTCCTGTCTCATGAAGTAATATGTTCCATCCTTTGACTTTCATTGTATGAAATTTTTTAGTTAAATGTGTTTCTTATATGCAGATTATTGATGGATCTTGTTTCTTGATCCATTTTGTCAATGTGTTTCTTTTGATTGGTGAGTTGGGACCATTTACATTGATGATTATAACTGATATACATTGACTTATCCTTGTTGTATTATTTTCCTATTTTGGGTTTTCTTTCTACAGGGACCAGTTTTATCTCTTCATTTTATTCTTTATTCTTTTAAAGGATGAATTGAATGTTTTTTCACTGTTTTCTATTTTTAATTTTTTCACAAAATAGATAGATGGATAGATAGATATTATATATAACCTACTAAATCCATCACTTGACCACTAAAAATAAGAAATGAGGTAAGTAAAATCATTTTCAATGGGAATAGCATCAAAATACATACAATTTACTCTAACACAACAACACAACCTTAGTATACAATCATGCACAGCCAGTGGACCCACTAACCCTACTACTAATTGGACACCAAAGAGAAATGGAAGCAATATCTCAAAGAGACACCTATACTTCTATATCCATTGCAGCACCATCCAACATCACTGCCTTGACCTCAGAGTGTTCCACAGACCCGCACTGGCAACATCAACATCCACTGTGAGTGAGTTCAGAGGCCAACCTAGAGCCACCAGTCATGACCTGCTTTTGAACAAGATTTGTAATGTTTTATGTTTGCAGTAAAGTTGTAGAAATTATTGTCTAGAAGTATTTCCCAATATCCCCACTGTTGAAATTTGTGCTACATAACACTATGTGCTGAGCTACCATGTTGTACATCAAAGAAGGTTGGTTGGCATCCCTGGCTTGAACTATATGGTGCCCTACAAACCTGCCAAATTTTTGCACCAGGGATCAAACTCAGGACCTCACACTTTCCAGGCAGGCATGGCACCACTGACTCACATCCCTGGCCCAAGCGTACCATTTGTAAAAATCAAAATTTCTAGACATTGTCAAATATATTCTGAAGTCATAATCATCCATGGTGGAGGACAATTAGCCTGGAGTGTGACAATGAGAAACAGTCTGGTGAATTTCCAAAGTTCAACCCTTATTCAGCCCATCACTTTGGATAGATTATTTAACTTTACTGTCTCATTTTTGCAAGTGTAAAATGAGTCCTTAATAATATTTACCATTTTTAATATACATATGTAAAATTTTAATCTGATAATCCTTATGAGATTCTAACAGTCCACAGTGCACGCAAATGTTAATAAATATCTTGTAATTATTAAATATTTCAGAAATGATTTAAGTAAATGACAATTTTATGTAGTGTTCCATGCATGAACTCCTAAGTGCTTTGTAAAAAGTGTCATAAAGGTGAAGTTTGCAGTAATGTCCCAAGATTCTACAACAAATAAACACAGTGCTATCTCTTGATGAGGAGAGAAGAGCAATTTTCTGAAAATATCAAGACTGGTGTCCTCTTTACAAGACAGCATTTTGTAGTCTTAAAGAATTTACCCATCTCAGGTATTCCAGACTTTGGAGGAAATTTCAATTTAGAATTGAGCAAAAGTTCTAATGAGGGTAGTCCTCTGGACAGTAAAACACTTGAGGAGATGTAACAATACAGATTCTCTTGCATTCACCCAATTACTGATAACCTGGTCCCTTAGGAACACAGAGTATACAGGAAATTTTTCCATTCTGCTCAGAGCAATGCCCCATGGGGTAATTCACGGTTCAGGGGTTGGAATAATAAAAGGAAATGTACCTAATGAGTAGATATAGGGAGCTAAAGAAGATTTCCCTGATGCTGTCCTTCAGAAGATACAATCTTGGGCTGAACAGGACATGGTAGCTACTTTTGGAGACCTAAGTCTTGCTATGTGACTGATGCTTCCCTCTTTCCTGGTGTTTTGTATTGGTCAGAACTTTAGTCTTCATCAACAACTATTCAAGAAAGAACTTAGACTTTAAATAGTAATCTCTGCCTCAAATAACCTATCAAGGTGAGTTGAAGACACAGTCAGTCCTTCATAAAAGGCTTAGCAAACAGGAAAGCTAGTAGAATTCACCTTTTGCTACCAGGGAAACTAAGTATGCCTGGCCCAGAGCTTAGAGATCACTAAATTTGCTTACTTGATTAATTTGCATCTTATTTAATATGTTACCAAATAAATGTATCAAAGACACTAGAATTCATGCATACATCATTGTTGAATATTATGTGGTGAGAAAAGAAAGTAAAATGAATAAGACCAAACAAAATAGTGTTATAGAGTATTTTCCACAAACATGGAACACATCTAAAGAGTTTTAACATTAGGATATCCAAAAAAGAATGGAGGGATATGCATTGAAGTGAGATATTTTTCTTTAATTATGAAGCTGAAGTATATTTGAGCCTGTTTCCATGTTTATCACAAAGATCAGATGAAGAGATTGCTTTAAATAGTACTTTTCAGCAACCATTCATGGGACAAACCATTCAGTTATCTTCTCTCACACAGCATTTCTACATGGACAGATTAAGTTTTATTTGCCTCAGGGAAAAACATTAAGAGCTTTATATTACAATTATTTTACTATTACTGATGGTGGTGGTAGTTTTTTCAGTTTGTAGCCCTTTTTCTTTCCATTTGCAATTTTAAAATGTGCAAATTCTTTCAAAGAACAAATCAAACTTCTTTTACTATGTTTGCTGTGTGAATATATATATATGAAAATTTATACATTTTCTATAATCCAATATATGTCATCCATACTGCAAATCCATTCTCTCATTGCATTTTAAAATAGAGAGTTCCTCTGTATTATTAAAAATCAATTGCCTATATATATTTTGCCATCTCATTTCTCATTTCTTTTTCCTTATTACTGCCTTTTACCTTTTGTGACTGGTTCTACTTTTATAAAAAAGTTCATCTGCCACATTATCAAAGATATACATGTGCATTTCATTACACATTGTCTAAATGTTTTGTAAGCATCATTTTATACATGGAAGTTTCATTGTATTTATGCACATTTTCCTTCTCTATAACTGTATAGATAGCATCTTGTGGTTACTGTGAGGTGTAAATGAGGTAATGCACACAGTGCTTCTGGCTGACATGCTGGGTAAGAATTCATAGAGAGCTATTAGAATGTTCTGAATAATTACAATTTAATTTCATGATTGTTGCCATTTTAACCAGTATCATAAATGCAGTTATATAGGATGAAATTATAACTTTAGTTACTCTTTCTTGTACTTCTAATGAAAATGTTTTTATTATTTAATGTCCCGTTCTTGGTTAATTAAATGTTCAATTAGGACACATGGTCATGTGATTAAACTATAGTTACTTTAGAACTTTTAATTAATAATTTATTTTATGTTTTTATTTATTGCAGTAATTTGAATTAATTCATTTACTTAGTCTTTCTTTTTATTGGATGTGATCAAAATATACAATGCACGTTTAAATTTAAAAATTACAATAAAAGACACATTGCCACTAGTTCTCCTTTAAAAGACACATTGCCGTTAGTATCCATCAAACTGTTTCCCCTCTACATACTTCTCTCACTTTAGATATGGTTTATCTTTCATGACACTTTTTGAAGCAGTTCTAGAAGTTCTTTTTCACAAACGCCTTTATTGAAAGTGATAAAATATATGATGAATGTAGCTGCCAAGTGCCATGTAACAGAAAGGCAGTCTCCTAAAAACATTACAGTGGGTTCTCATGCCCCTTTCCACCAGATCTGGCATATGACTTCTGGATCCTGCAAAAGACAAAATGACCATGAAAGGTAAACATTTTGAGTCAGTTCAGGACAGCACAGTGGGCAGCGGTGCAACTAAAGACACTTGTGGAAGAAGTCTCAGAGAAATATATCAGAAAGTGTCAGAAATGATGAGCTTTGTCTTTGAAGTAAGGAAACATGTTTTGAGTCAGATTAATGGCAATGTAAAATTTTTTTATTTAAATATTCCCCGTATTTTTAAAGCACATCTCATATAACCTCTTAATTTTTAAACTTTTTCAGTTTTGTAACTTTTTATCCTATGTTCAAACATTTGAATTAGCAAAAGAAGGTAAGATCTCTGTTTAATTTGATATAAGATTTTGACAACAAAGGCAAAAAATGAAATAAATGGTTGTATGTTATAATGTTTCCAGGGATCCATTATATGAAAAGAGAATGTAGATTATCAAGGCAAGTGCAAGATTTTATAGAGATTACTACAGAATAAACCATGGCTTCTGTACTCATATACTGCAATTGAGAATAATTATTTTTACCTGTTGTTCAATTAATTTTGTTAGCATTTTCTTGTAGATATTTGCCTATATTTTCATTAAGGATATTGGCCTATAATATTCTCTTTTGTAGAACACTTGTCTGTCAAAATTTTGACTCTTATAATACAGAAGCTCAAAGGCTACCTAAAAAAGAAGTAAGGAAGGATTGATTTTGGTCTCCTAGATGTCATCTAAGTAAATGTAATGCATGGTTTCCTTCATATATCCAAAATGGTCAAATTCACATGTGCATGGAATAGAATGGTGCTATCAGAGAAGTGGAGGGTGGGAAAATGTGGGTTTTAAAATATTTTTTAATAACTTACACTTATTAAATTCTGAGGTATATGCTGTACAACATCATTCCTAGTGTAACAATATTTGGATGAAATATTTGCTTTGAGAGTAGAACTCACATTAAACGTTCTTACCAAAAATAACAACAAAATGATAACAGCAGGACATTCCAGGAGGTGAAGGATGCACAGATAACATTGATTGTGGTGATTGGATCACATGGGTGACATATATCTGGACTCTGCTGATTGTATACATTCTTTCTCTAAGAATTTTATCTCAAGTTGCTTAAAGCAAAAAGAAAAGAGATCATGTGACTAAATAACCTGCTGCATCTTGAAAATCTTAACATTTCAGCAGCATCAGGGAGGCCACCTCCTTCCTCTGTTTTCTCTGTCAGGAATCCCTCATTATCCCTTCTTGTTCATTCTGATTACTACATTCTGGCTTCCTTTTGAACTTTTAATGTGAAATAAGCTCCTTCCATGGGACCTTTGCACTGCTCATTCCTCTGTTCAAACATGTCTACAGATAACATGGGTCACCAAACCTGCTAATTCGATGTCTCAGTTCAAATGTCATCTTCTTTATAAGTCTTACCTGTCCACCTATAAAGATAGCACCTTTATCCTCACATTTATTTGGTTATCTATATATCCTCATAGCAATTACTAGCATATATGATATACAATCAACACTTTTTTAAATGATACATACAAATTGTGCATATTTATGAGGTATCATGTTTTTAGATGTTAGATAGATACATGATCAATAATAGAAATATAGATTTAGGGCCAGGGATTTAGCTCAGTGGTTCCACTGCCTGCATCACAGGCACAAGGTCCTGAGTTGGATCTCCAGTACAAAAATGTATATAGATAAGATAGATATACTGTAATGCTCAAATATATCTATCAACCGAAATATTCATCATTTTTGTGCTAAAACATTCAAATTGCTTTCTAACTTTTCTTTCTTCATACTTTACTTATCAACTTGGATTTTTCCACCTGATTGGATTGCCAGGACTTTTATCAGCATTCTGTATTCATTTAATAACCAGTTTATATTCCTTAAGAGCAAGAAACATTTTTAATTAAAACTACAGATTACACAATATATTGCATTAAGGAAAAGACAGAGAGATGAAGATCCCTAATAACAGATGGCACAAGGGATGTTCTAAGAATCACTAGGTATAAAACTAGTAGTGTTCTTTTTGTTTTTCATAGTAGACACCTACAGCACATGGAACAAAAAAACATTACACGAATTTCAGAATTTCTTCTTCTGGGATTTTCAGAGGACCCAGAACTGCAGCCCCTCATCTTTGGACTTTTCCTGTTCATGTACCTGATGGCTGTGAGTGGAAACCTGCTCATCATCCTGGCAGCCATCTCTGACACCCACCTGCACACACCCATGTACTTCTTCCTCTCCAACCTGTCTTTTGTGGACATCTGTTTCATTTCTACCACTGTGCCCAAGATGCTGGTGAACATTCAGACACAAACCAAGGTCATAACTTATGAAGGATGCATAATCCAGATTTACTTTTTTGCATTTTTTGTAGGATTAGACAACTTCCTCCTTGCTGTGATGGCCTATGACCGGTTTATGGCTATCTGTCACCCCCTGCACTACATAGTCATCATGAAGCACCAGCTCTGTGGATTGCTGGTGCTCGTGTCTTATATTACAACTGCCCTGAATTCCTTGTTACAGAGCTTCATGGTGCTATGGCTGTCTTTCTGCACTAACTTGGAGATCCCTCATTTTTTCTGTGAACCTAATCAGTTGGTTCACCTTGCCTGTTCTGACACTTTTCTTAATGACATTGTGATGAATTGTGTAGCGGGAATTCTGGGTGGTGGTGCCCTTGCAGGAATCCTTTACTCTTATTCTAAGATTGTCTCCTCCATTCATACAATTTCATCAACTCAGGGTAGGTATAAAACATTTTCTACCTGTGTGTCTCATTTATCGGTTGTATCCTTATTTTATTGTACAGTTTTAGGTGTGTACCTTAGTTCTGCTGTTACTCAAAACTCACACTCAAGTGCAACAGCTTCAGTGATGTATAGTGTGGTCACACCTATGCTGAACCCCTACATCTACAGTCTAAGGAATAAAGACATAAAGAGTGCTCTGAAAAGACTCTTTGAGAAAGAGATTATAAAACAGCCCATTGTTTTTTGCTAGAAAGTTGCTGGTGATCACAGGATTCAATCCCCAGAGCAAAAAATTACAATATTTGATCAGAATGTATAAGGAATTTGTCCCTTTTCCTTCTATCTCCTGGAGTTTCCATTTCTTTGATTTTAATATCTCTATAATATTTATGTACCTCACATTGTCAAGTTGTCTGCTCTCTCTGACATTTGAAAAGTTTCCCTTTATCATGTTCTTGGTGTTATTTTCAATCATTGGATTAGAAATATGAGAAACTTCCATTTGTCTCTGGGGACAACGCAGAATTTTTAAGAACAATTTGTTCTCAATTGCTGTAGATCATACTGAGTTAATTTTGTTGTTACTAAAACAAAGAGGCATGTGTTTTACTTCTATGGAAGATATCACACATTTCAGCTAAGGGTATTTGTATAATTGTATACCAGAAGAACTTCTGAGACCATAATTTTACACTAGTGTGTACATCATTCATTCATACATAAATTTTTACTTTACTTATTTAACTGTTCTTCCTGACAGTGCAAATTATAGCAGATGTATGTGTTTTATCACAGATAATTCATTTTTATTGTATAGAAATTCTAGTGCAGGAAATAGATTTTTCTCCCAACCAAAGTAAATATTCCTGCTCTGCTGCAAACTTCCAGTATATTATTCCTAGGCTGGGAATAAATGACCTCTTTTCCTTCCAGGTAATTCATAGACCCAGGGTCCACATGTCTAGCTCAGTATTTAACAGAGGTAAAGAAACATCATTTTCCCCTGATAAGCCTGAGGCCATTGACATGTACAGGGCTATTTTTTCTGTATTTTGTTTGTTTGTTTCTTTATTTGTTTTACTCTTTAATATAGTTTCAGGTTTCTGCTTTTATATTAATATTTCCTGTCCAAGACAGATAGGTTATTCAAGGGAATAGCATTGAAAATGCAAACATACAACAAAGACGTAGAAATTGCAAAGGGGATGGGGAGATGAAGCATGAGTTCAAGTCCTAATGACTTGAATGTTAGGAGTGAAGAGAGATAGAGTCATTAGGGAAACCACAGTTCACAGAATGGACAAAATAAAGTAATAGACAATGATTTTGTCTCGTGTGTTTTTCATGTGCAGAGAGTTCTTGTGTCCATCAAGGCTTCACTGTCAAGAACAAAGAAAATGTCCATTTTTGAAAATCAGGCTCTTTGGAATTTTTAAATTGTTATTGGTATATATTTTCAGTACATAATGATCATATGCTACATGAGAAATTGGCATATGTACATAACATATCTTATATCTTTTCATCCCCTTCCCCACCCTTTTTGTCCCCTCCCTCAAATTTCTTGATCCCCTTGCCTTTTGCAATTTCTATTTGTATATTTCTCCTCTGGAGGTCTTTTAAATTATCGAGACATTTACATGCAATGACCATCAAAGAACAGAAATATTCTATAACTGAATTGTTTCATTACAATGTATACATGGTGCAAAACTATTCTTTTTACTTTAATGAACACATTTTAATTGTATACATTTATGGGGTGTAGTATAATATTTGGGTGTGTGTATACAAAATGGCATAATCAAATCAGAGCAAGTGCCATACCCATCCTCTCAGATATTTAATGGGTTTTTTAGAAAAACTACAATGCTTTTTTCCTGATATCCTGAAATGCAACAATATTTTACTGTTACCTATAGCCACCCTACAGTGTTATAAAACACTAGAACTTAGTTCACCAACTGTATTTTTGTACCTCATCACCAACCTCTCTCTAACTTCTCCCCTAACACTGCTCAGCTTCTAGGAACCACTAGTACCTCTGCTGGCACATATGAGTCAGAATGCAGGATTTGTCTTTCTATGTCTGGTTTATTTTACTTAACATAATGTCCTCTAAGATCACCCTTTGTACCACTATTCACAATAGCCTACCTATTAAATCAACCCAGTTGTCCATAAATTGATGAAAGGATACAGAATATATAATCTACCTACACAATGGAATATTATTTAGCCATAAAAAGAATAAAACCCTATTACTTGCAGGATGTAGCTATTTATGAACTTGTGCAAATATATGCATGGCATATTATAAAAATTCTAAAATTCCTGTCAAAACTGTGTACAGTTGGGGAGAACATTTAACTAAAAGGTAATCCAAAATAGTTACTAAAACAAATTCAGACTTTATTTATTTATAGATGACAAGTTTTGAGTTAAGGAATTCAAGGCTATGCCATCCTTAAGGACTTGTTCTGCAACTTCATTTTTCTTCACCATCTCCCCCAGTGTGTGTGTTTCATCCTTACATCTATAGGATAACTGCTTCATGAACAGATATTGAATTCATGTTCCAGGCATGAAGACTGGGATAAGAATCAAGGATGGTCTATAAAGGAGAATTCCTCATGGGTCTCTCAAAGAACAAACTTTCAAATGATGTATAACACACACACACACACACACACACACACACACACATGCACACACAAATGAAATTTCAAAATGCAGTGAATTTTGAAAAAGTGAATTACTACAAGCAGCCAGAACTCAGAATTCAGTCCAAGAAACAAAATCTATCCACCTACTCAGAAACTTACCTTGTATTCAATTTGAAGTGCTGCTTCTGCCTCTATGATAACCACCCTTTACTGTAACAATAGCATAAAGACCTCACTGCCTCTCTGAAGCTTTATACAGATAGCAATATACAATGTGCACTTTGGTGCCAGGCTCATTCTACTCAATACTATCTTTGTAAGTTAATTTTGTTCATTATGAAAGCACATGTTCTCCATGTAATTCCACATACAAGACATTAGCTTCCATCTTTTTGGTCAAACCTTGAGCTTATGATATAGTACACAAAATAATGCCCTCCAACCATGTTTATGTCCTGGTCTCAGTAACCCAAGAATATGTTAGTCTACATAGCAAAAAGAAATTTTAGTGGGAGTCAAAATTTAATTTCTGAAAAAATTGACCTTAGATAGGGACATGGACCTACATTATATGATGGAGCCAACACAATTAAGCTACTTAAATATGGGAGAGTAAAGTAGGGTGAGTGACATGAATTTGATTTCAATCTTATACACATCATTAACCAGTTTTCCCTTGATCATTTGTCAAAAAGGTATCTTTCCTCCAACATGTGTTTTTGGGCCCCTTGTCAAAAATCTGGTGACTGAAGGTACACGAGGTTGCTTTTGTATCTTCTTTTTGATTGCATTGGAACACATGTCCATTTTTTGGCTATTAACATTCTCTTTTTATTACTGTATCTGGGAAATATAACTTGAAATCCAAAAGTCTGATGCCTTCTTTGCTCTTTCTGTTCGGGATTGCTTTGGCTATTCTGGGAATCTTCTGATTCTACATAAAGTTTTTACTATATTTGAGATCAGTAAATAATGTTGTTGGTGTTTTACTATGACTTGCAATAAATTGATGGATCACTTTTTGTAATATGGACATTTTAACATTGTTAACTTTATTTATCCTGGAAAAAAACAAAATATATCAAAAACATAGATATAAAAAATAAGTGATAAAACTACTGGAACATTGTGTGGGGTTGGGGTTTAGCTCAGTGGTTCTGCCGCCTGCCTCACCAGTGCAAGTTCCCAGAGTTCAATCCCTGGTACAAAAAAAACCAAAAAAACTACTGGAACTTAACAGTGGAAACACTTGGAGCCATAGGCATAGGCAAGGACTTCCTGAACAAAACTCCAGGAGCCTGAGAACCAACATTAAATGGATAAACTGTGGTATTTATATAAAATGGAGTAGTACTGTGCTAAGAAGAAGGATACATTTGAGGCACTTTTAGGTAAATTGATGTACCTCAAGACTGTAATGCTAAGTGAAATAAGACACACATTTTATATCACACTGTTTCTCTTGTGTGCGTGAGAAAACCAAAGAATAAATAAGGAACAAAATGGAAGATGGTTATTAGGAAGGGGGAAGAACTTTTTCAAATGGGAATTAGAACAGGAGATGAAGGGAAGGAGGAAGGCAGGAAGGGAAAAGAGATCTAAAGAAAAAGAATTGAAAGGAAAAGTGGAAATAGGGCTTTTGCAAATGGGGAGAAGAAGAGTTGGAGGGAGGAGGTGGGAATGGGAAAAAAGACTTATGATACATTCTGCACAGGTACAAATTCTTCATGATGATGTGATTGCTATGTATGGCAAATGTAATAAAAATAAAAATAAAAAATTAAAGGCAGAAAATGCAAAAAATAGAATTAAGTTGTCTTATGTACATGTACAAATCCCTCATCATATACTGTAAACATATACTAATAAAAAGAATTAATAAATAAAATGAGCATCAACTTAAAAAGCTTCTACACAACAAAGGAAACAATCAACGGGGTGGATAAACAACCTACAGAATGCCAAAATATTTTACCCACTACTTTTCTGAAGCAGGACTAATATCTAGCATATGCAAAAATTTCAAAAGAGTTACCTCCAATAAAACCAAATGACCAAATCAAAAAGGAGCAAAGAATCAATAGACACTTCTCAAAAGAAGAAATACAAATGGCCATTAAGTAAATGAAAATATTCACATTTAGTTATTAGATAAATGAAGATCAAAATAACTCTGACATCCTTTTATCCCAGTCAGAACACACACACACACACACACACACACACACACACACACACACTCACTCAATACTAGTGGAATACTGCGAAAGGAATACTTGTGCATTGTTGGTGAGAGTATAAACTAGTACAACCACTATGAAAAACAGTGTGGGATTCATCAAAAAACAAAAAACAGAAATTACACTTGACCCACCCATATCTCTCCTGAGAATATTCCTAAAAGAGTTAGAGACACCATACTAGTGATATATGGATACCCGTGTTTATAATAGTGTAACTCTCAACAGCTAAGTTCTTTAAACAGCCTTGGTGCTCATCAATACAAGAATAAAGAAAATGTGATGTATATAAATAATGAAATGATACTCAGGCATAAAGAAGGAAATCACATCATTTTCAGAAAAATGGATGGAACTTGAGAACATAACATTAAGTGAAATAAGTCAAACACAGGAGTTAAATATAACGTGGTTCCTTTTATGTAAAACCCTAATACCTAAAGAAATGAAAAAGTAAAATAAATGAGAAGATGAAAAGATAGTTTAGCCACCTTTTGCACAGAGAAAATCTGAACCACATATTTTCAAAATGGAAATTTTGGTTCATTTTTTAATATAATATAACAATGCTGTGATTATCTAAACAGTATAAAATTAGTTAAAACATAATAGGATGTGTAAATAAAACAGAAGGATAATAAACAATCTAATCAAATAAAGTTATCATAGTGTAAACACTGAAATCCTTGACTAAAAGAAAACTTTTGAAATAAATGATGCTTAGTCAGTTATTTGTTGGAAGTGAAATAAAGTTGAACTGTTAACATTAATATGCATAGTAAATTGAATTTGGAGGAAATAGTTACAATAGGTTAAGATTCCTGCAAGTAATTATAAATTAACACACTGAGCATAAAGAGATAGAAGAAATAAAAAGTAGAATTGAGAACATAGACTTAAATCCATAAAAATATGTATCTTTCACAAAATCACGATATGAAAAGTATGTCACATGCTGAAATAAATATTCCACATGTCTGTCATGTGTGGATTTACAGAAAGTCAATTGGAATCCACTGTAGTGGTACTAGAGGATAGGAATGGTGGGGAGAAGGGACAATATTGGGAGGTTGGATACCAGATGCCCAGAAGGAATTAATTCTACTTTTCAATAGAACAATGGAGTGACTCTAGTTCACAATAACCTAGTGCATATTTTTCAATAAATAGGAGCAGTTCAAAATCTAAAAATGAAAAGCAATGATATGAAAACAGAAACATGGATCTTCATCATTTGATCAGTGATTATTATATGGCAATATTGAAATGCTACACTGTACTCCATAGCTATGTACAATTATAAATTATAATGAAAATTATTTAAGGAAATGTTAATTTCCCTGATTTGATCATTATATGCTTTATATACATATCACATTATATTATAGCATACCTTTTAAATTTGTACAATTAACATAATTTTTTTAAAACTGACTTTTAAATGTACATGTCAAAAACATTTTTAACAAAAAACAAATGAAAAGCTAGGGAGAATCATATAATAAATTGTATGTTAAGGAAATCTGTCTCACTATAATAACCATTTTACTAGCTATACATATGCCATAACATCATATTGAAAGCCTCAAATATATAGAATAAATAATATTTGAAAATTAAGTTAAAACATATATAGTAAATAGACATAAAAATTATTTCAAGTTAATCAGAACAATAAAACCCTTAAGAAAAATCATCAAATATGTGAGCCATTGATTTAGAAGAATAAATACAAGTGACTCATGAACCTGAAAATGTTCTCAACTTCATAGGTATGCAAAAAATAACTGAAAATTACAAGAGAAATGTAATAAATCATATTTTGGCATATTCTCTTCTAAGATTGCAACACCCAGATACATAACATTTCATTCTTGAAGAAATCAGGAACAAAAGGTTATATCACAAGGCTTCTACTTCTTTTGAGCTTTAATGATTATCATCACACATTTCCATAGAGGCAACTTAACACCAGGCCCATGAAAGTGATGTGAGTTACACCGCCATGGGTTCTTCAGTGTATCTGTGATCTCACAGCAGTTATCTGTATACCATAAGCCCTATTTCCTCACAAAAGGGTACCTAAGAGCCTTCAGTGACAAAATATACATGATCTGGTTCAACAATACTGGCTAATAACAAATAAAATTATTTAGATTCAATTTAATTTTTATTAATGTGGAGTAATTGCATGCAGTAATAGGGTTCATTATGGTATTTCAACACATACAGACAGAAGGTACTAACCAAATCAGGATGGTTAACATTTCCTTCACTTATCATTATTTTATTTTGTATTTATTGAAATCCTGTTAGAGCTTCATAAAATATATAACAATAATTGGGATCTGTAGCCCTCCCCACCACTGTGCTGAAAAGAACCATAACTTACTCATTCTGTCTGTGTTTTAGTAAACATTTTATACTTCTGCCTCTTCCATCCTACACAGCACGTAGGAATCTCTGTTCTACATCCACACAGACTTTTGTGATACCTTCTACAAAGGTGTCAAAATATGTACTAACTGATTTTCTGTTTCTGGATTATTTCATGTAATATAATGTCCAGGAATATCTGTGTGTACAAATAACAGAATTCCATTGTTTTCTTTATTCTTTTTTTTTTTTTTTGGTCCACTTCTGTTTTTAGAAAAAAAATTGGTATATTTTACAATGCCGATATTTATTATTGGGAATTTGAACCTTTATATAATACATCTTGGTTCTTTTACCCAATTTGCCACCCCTCCCTATTTACAAAGACTTTATTTCCATTCTTTTCTTTTCTCATATTTATTCCTTTCCACTCTGTCATTTCCCCTCCCCTTCCTTCCCTTTCCCTTTTAGAGCATTTCTTACTATTTCACATTATCTATTATACATTTTGATCCTTACTTACATTTCAGTTTCTCACACAAGAGAAACTATTCAGTATTTATACATGTGTGTCCTCTTTATTTCACTTATCAGTGTGGCCTCAATGTGTATCGATTTAGCTATAAATGTCTCTAGTTTCTCATTCTTTATGGCAGAGTAGTTCTCTATTTCATAAAAAAAAATCTTTATCCAGTTTCCAGTTGAAGGGCAATTGGGCTATGTCCCAGTTTTAGCTATTACAAAATGTGCTGTGATGAACATGGGTGCATATATAGTGCTGTGATATGATTTTTTAATTCTTTTGGGAAGATACCCAGCAGGGGAATAGCTGAGTCACATGGAGCCTCTAGTCATATTTCTTTGAGGTATGTTCATACTGATTTCCACAGTGGTTGCACCAGTCTACACTCTCACCAAAAGGGGAGAAGTGTTTCTTTTCCCTACAGCCCCGCCAGAATTTGTTATTGGTTGAATTCATGATAACAGCCATTCTTTCTGGAGTGAGGTGTAATCTCAGAATTGTTTGGATTTGCATCTCGCAAATGAGCAGTGATGCAGAACATTGTTTTCTGTGGCTGAATAATTTTCCATTGTGTGCATACACCATACGTTCTTTTTCCATTTGTTGTGCAAAGCAGAAAAACTCCATGCTACAGCCAAGAGTTACAGCTTTGAGGCACAGGCAACGGTTACAACTCAGTGTTACAGCGGAGGGCCAAAGCTCTGAGGCACAGCTGAGTGTTACAGCTCATTGTAGCAGTTACTGCAATTTGAAGACTCAAGGATATGGTGGTCATTCAAAGAGGTGGAGAAAATCCTTTAATTGTTGGCAGGCTCAATGGAAATTGCACTCTGATGTCTGAGTGCTTGATTAGAAAAGGGAGCCTCCTTATATAAGGGTCTACTGGGTAGGCAAGCATCCTCACAGAAGCAAGGGGGTAAAGTTACAGAACATTCCTGAAAGGCATAGTGGACTATCATGCTCACCAAAGGAAGGGAATAGAGTTACAAAACATTCCTGAGAGGGGCAGAGCTAACAAAATATTCCTGAGAGAGAGGGAGCTAAAAGAACGTTCATGAGAGGCCACAAAGTTCAAACAGTTATAAAACATTTTGATACATTGGGCAGGAGCTGCCCAGCAGCATAAACTGTTACATTTCTGGAAGAAAACATTCTGTGGGAAAAAAACATGGAGGCAAGGCAAGGGCCTGTCTTATTGCATAGTATTACTCAATCACATTCATCCACTGATGAGAATCTGGGTTATCTCCATGTATTTAGTATGGTGAATAGTACTGCAATACGTGAATGTGAAAGTACAAGTGTATTCTTTGTGAAGCTGAATTCATTTCTTAATCTTGTCATCAAAACCTATTTCAGGTACAACTTTTTCTACCTCAAAGTCCTTCCTGAAATTGATGCATCTGTACTTTCCTGGTTCGAAATCTATAGTCAACTATCTCTTGTCTAATACGTGCTCCATAGCACACAAATTCACTGAATATAAATCTCTTACCTAGAATTGTACTGGATATGGCATTTCCAAAAACTGATATTAATTTATAGCTAGGAATTTTGAGAAAACAATACTGTGTATGAGCAGAAAAATTCAGCAAATTGGGTACAACCAAAAAAATGAATCAAAGGAAAAAGCAGAGAAACTTCTAGTTGATTTCATTTAAATCACCTCAGCATATAGCTTTTTAAATGAATTCCCAAGACAGTCTTTCCAATTAAGGGACATATAGCAGCATTTCAGAGTATGCTATGAAAGGTATAAGACTGTCTTATTTTAAAGTTAATAACAAATTCTTACTATAGATACTAACACTAATAGCATGGAAATTAAATCAGTATACTAAATGGATTCCTGCACATCAATACTTACTAAAATACTACTCAAAATAACTAAGATACAGAGCAGCCTAAGTGCCCATCCTTGGGTGAAATGAAAAAAGAAATAGGGAAAATATGGACCATGGGATACATTTCAGCTCATGAAGATTGAAATCCTGTCATTTGTTGCCATGTGTGTCTGTATATTCACCAGCATCTTAGGCACAGAGATGGAAGTGAAACTGATGTCCACCAAGGACAGGTTGGAGTGCAGGGAGTACATTGGCATGTACACATCAGAGTCTGAGATCTGGCTAGGATGATGAGCAGTTCCTCAAGCACAGTGATCAAGTACATAAATAAGAACAGCCCAAACAAGAAAAGGTGTTGGAACAGGTATGATACACTATGGGGTTAAGTTCACAGATGTATGGGATATCTAAGTGAGCACACTAAGACACACAACATCAGTGAGCTGGATAACAGGGAATGCAGCACACTTATATCTAGGACACCAACACTAGCGATTCACACAGATGAGGGTTCATGATGACCATGTAATGCAGGGAGTGACAGCCCTATAGTGTTCATAGGTCATCATGGTCAACAGGGAGATGTCAAACCCTACAAAAAGTATGAAAAAATGCATTTGGGTGATGCAACTTTCATATTGACTTTGCTCTGTGTGTTGATGTTCACTAGCATCTTGGGCTCAGTGGTGTAGATGAAACTGATGTGCCCAAAGGAAAAGGTGGAGAAGAGGAAGGACATGAGTGTATGTACACACGGGAGTGTGACATTGTGGCTGACATGATGAGTGGGTTCCCAAGCACAGTGACCAGCTACATAAATAAGAACAGCCCAAATAAGGAAAGCTGCAAAGAAGTAGAAATAGCAAATAAACATATGAAATAATCTTCAACGTCACTGGTCATTCGAGAGATGCAAATGAAAACAATGCTGAGATACCACCTCACCCCAGAAAGAATGGCTGCTATAGTGAAATCCACCAATTACAAATGCTGGGGGTGGCTGTGGGGAAAGAGGAGCCCTGCTCCACTGCTGATGGGAGTGTAGCCTGGTGCAACCACTTTGCAAATCAGTATGGAGATATCTCAAAGAACAAGGACTGGAAGTCTGATTTGACCAAGCTACTCCCCTGCTGGGTTTCTTCCCAAAAGAATTAAAAGAATCATACCACAGTGATATATGTGCACCCATGTTCATAGCGGCACAGTTTGTAATAGCTAAAACTTGGAAGCAGCCCAAATACCCATCAACTGGAGACTGGATAAAGAAAATGTGGTCTATTTATAAAATGGAGTACTACTCAGCCATACAAAATGAGAAGTTAGAGACATTTATAGCTAAGTGGATGCACATTGAGGCGATACTCTTAAGTGAAATAAACAGGACACACATGTGTAAATACCGAATAGTTTCTCTAGTGTGAGAAACTGAAAGTGTAATAAGGACTAAAAGGTATAACAGATAATGTGAAGTAGAAAGAAATAGGGCAAAGGGGAAGGGAAAGTGGGAGAAGTAGGGAAAGAAAAGAAAGGAATGGAATTAATATGAGAAAATGAAAAAATGGAAACAATGTATTTGTAAATAGGGAGGGATGGAGGGGTTGAAAGGAGAGCAGGGGAAGGAGGAAATTAAGAATCAAGAGAGATTATCTAAAGGTGCAAATTTCCAATGATGAATGTCATTACATTTTATACCAAAAATGGACCAATAAAATTAATTTTAAAAAATAAAATAAAATAGTGATCTCCATCTCCATTCATAGGGTAGATCAAGGACATTAATTTTTTAGCAATTGAATTAGAAAGCATTTAATCCCTATTGAACACTTTCTCAAATTGCACAGAAATCTATACCATATGCTCTCTTCATTTATGTGTGACTCAGTACAGAAATTTGAATACTTTAAATCTCTGCACATTGCCATATGTCATTATTCTCTAAGATAAATTTTAAAAATTAAATGAGTGGTGTAGGACATAAGATTAAATGTGTATCACATAAGATTAGTTACATTTATCAAAGGTGTAGCTGTCTTCTCTAACTGGGAAGACAACAAAGGGTCAAATACAGTTATATGAAGAGTGAAATTAAAGAAATGTAGTTGACATCAACAAGTTTATTTTGATGGAAACCAGAAGAGTAATATCAAAGTAGAAATGTATTAAACTGTCCATAAACACTATTTCCAGAGAGGAAACACTAGAGTCACCTACAATGTCGTGAATGAACCTTGGAAACACACAGTAGAAACTCATGGCTGAATTCAGACTTATGGGGCAACCAGCAGTGCTCAGAAGAACCTCCCACTGTACACTGTATTTGATGATAGTGATATCATATTGAGCCATTTGATTTTAAGATAGCTTTATGCTGTTATATCTATTACAATAATCAAAAGGAAAAGTAACAGGGCAATTAAAATAATATGCTACTTAATCTTCAGATTTATTCTGATATCTAATGACAGCATTCATAATTACTCTGCTATTCAAGCTTATTTCACTTTACTGTATTACGAAGTGACTGCAGTAAGATTCCCTAGCAGAGGTGTTGGAAGAACATGTATATGTGCACAGGAAGCTGTTGACTCTAAATCACATGGCTGGAAGGAAGTCATGCTTCCTTCTGAGTCAGAAATGGATCATAGAAACTGAAGTGATTCCTGAGGATAAAGGACATATATAAGGCTGGGAATTTAGCTCAGTGGCTAGGGCACTTGCTAGTATTCACAAGGCTCTGGGTTGCATCACCAACATGGATAGGAGAAAAAAGTATATATATAAAGGACAGTATTGATGAAGAGATTTTTCATTTAGAGTAATGAGAGGAGAAATATTTGTATACAGAACTAGACATTTCTGAGCAGCAATAGGCAGGTAACTCAATAAAACATCAAAATATATTAACCAACTCTGAAATACAATTAATAAATTCTCTTCCATGTGGATGACACTTTACCCTACAATAGTAGAAGGAGAACATGGAAACAAAATAATTTTCCATAGTAATACCCTTAACTAGTTTAAAGTTTTTCTTTGTCATATTTGATATCATTCCTGACTCTAAGGTCATACGGAGTCCATCTATTTATTCAAAGTTTTAAATGACTTTAGTTACCAAGTAAAATCTTCCTATAGGAATAGTAAACCCCATGCCTGTTTTTTTTAGCAAACAAAGGAAAAATATCCCAATGAGATATGTTATCCAATAAGCAATTATTCATTTTTAAAATAATATTTACTCCTTGTTTTGAGACAGAGTGTTACTATGTAGTTTAGGCTAACCTTGAACTCATTGCTATCCTCTTGATGCAACCTCCCAAGTGCTGAGAATACAGGCATGAACCCCTATGCCTGGCTATAAGCAATTATTTTTAAGAAGTCTACATTCTATGGTAGAAATTAGAATTTAAAAACACTTCTGATCCAAGAATGGGAACAAGTTTTAGAGAGTGGTAAATGACAAAACACAAATTAAAAGCAGGAGAAAGTTTAATAAAGTCAGTTATTTAATTTTTCAGATAATTATGTCAAGGAGATAGAAATTCAGGAAGTAAAGGGAACAAAATTTTGTTGTACAATCTGATCAAAGAATCAAAATTTTGACTCCAAAACTTGGGCCCAGAAAATATAAGCATTGCTACAGAGGTGAACCAATTGGTCCTCTTCCCAGTTTCCTCCCATGCAGTCTTTTCCAAGCACTCTTGATATCTTTATTCCTCAAACTGTAGATGAAGTGTTTCAGCATGGGTGTGAACACAGTGTACATCAATGAGGCTATTGCAGTTGGGTGTGAGTTTTGGGTGACAGCAGAATTAAGGTTCACTTCCAGGAGTGGACAGCAAAATAAGGATGCCATGAGAGGTGAGACCCACAGATGGAAAATGTGTTATACATTCCCTGATCTGATGAAATTGCACATAGGGAGGAAACTATCTTCAAGTAAGTGTAAAGGATGGCAGCAAAGGGACCAGTAGCCTGCAGCATGGCTATAATATACATCATCATGTCATTAAGAAAGGTGTCAGAACAGGCACAATGGACCACCCGATTAAGTTCACAGAAAAAAAATGTGGGATTTTCAGGTCAGTACAGAAGGACAGATGCAATGCCACGAATGTATGTAACAAAGAATTCAGGAAACCCACAATCCAGCATGCTAGAACCAGCAATCCACAGAACCAGTAGTTCATGATAACTATGTAGTGCAGGGGGTAACAGATGGACACATATTGGTGATAGGTAATTAAAGTCATCAGGAAGATGTCCAACCCTGAAAAAAAGCAATAAAATGTACATCTGGGTGATGCAGCCTGCATAGCTAATAACTTTGCTGTGTGTTTGTGTATTCACCAGCATCTTGTTCATGGTGGTGGAGGTGAAACAGATGTCCACAAAGGACAGGATTAAAAGGAAGAAGTACATGGGTGTGTGCATGTGTGAGTCTCAGATGATGGCCAGGATGATGAGCAGCTTCCCAAGAACAGTAGTCAAGTACAAAGAGAGGAATCTGAGAAGAAGAAATTCTGAAAGTTGTGTAACATTTCCTGGTTCTATGTGTAGGATATGACTACCAATAATTTTTTTTTAAGGAGAGAGATAGAGTTCATGAACAAGGAATACTTTACCTACCTGTGATAACTGTTTTTGCAGTAATGTGAATTGAAGTCAGGGCCTCTTATGTGCTAGTTAAGTGCTCTACTACTAAGTTATGCTTCCATCCCAAATCTCCTAGGGTCAGAAAAATAATTTCTATATTTTTGTATGATCTTGCCCCATGTAGGTGATTCTGTATATTGTATAATGTCTGATTAAGAAGTCCTGTCTCATGCTTACAAAGAACATATCTTCATAAAACTTAGTAAAAAATTATTTTATGCATTTGAGGAATGCAAATTAAAAATACCACTTGTTCCAAGCACTGTGTAGACAACTAATGAACAATGAAGAAAAACAAAATCTCCAGAGTAAAATGATGGATAGGGAATAAAATCATTTTTAAAAAATCATATATTTTGTCAGATGATGGCCAATGCTGTGTTAGTCAGCTTTCCATCTCTATAATATGCACCTCAAATAGTCAACCTGTAAAGAGAAAAGACTTATGTTAGCTCACTATTTGAAATTCCATGATGGATTAGTCCCACAATATTGGACATGGTGTGAAGCTGTATATCATGGTAAGAGTGCATGGCAGAGCAAATCCAATCCCAATCATGATCAGGAAACAGAAAAGAGTGAGGAGAGGTGTTTAGGTCTCAAATCTCCTTCAAGGCCATTCTCCCAATGATCTAAAGGCATCCCTCAAAGGTCAACCTCTTAACAACTCTATCATATGCCAATAACTACCCTGGGGACTGTGCCTTTAACACATATTCCGTTATGGGACTATTCAAGATCCAATTACAGAAAGAGTGTTGAAGAAAAGAAAGAAGGTGAAAAGGAGAGAATCGCTGGGGTGCTATTTTGCTTGTTATTCACTGAAGACCGGGGACAATGTGACACTTGCAGAGAAACACCAAGGAAGCCAGGACAGGAGCCAGGAGGCCATCTGGGACTGTGTGTGGCTCATAGGAAGAACATCAGATGGCCCTGGAGGTGATTCTTCTCTTAGTAGTTCAAGACTAACAAGGGAGCCTGTGTGGAGAGGAGAGAGATGTGAGAAAGGGTGAGAGTAACAGAAAATAGTGTCAGAGAATGATGACTGAGCTGTGCAGAGGCATGTATGTATTCCTACTTTGAAGGTGGAAGTGTAAAGATCACTTGGTCCCAGGGCTTAGAGATCAGCTCTTGCAACATAGTGAGACCTCATCTCAAAAAGAAAAAAAAAAAGGTTCCAGCTATAGCTCTATGGTACAGTGTTTACCTGGAATGCACAAGGCATTCAATTCCTTCACCAAATTCCTGATTTTGATTCCTGGCACTCCCAAAAAGTATGTAGCCTTATCGATCCTGAAACTTGAAGACAAAGGGAGTTTCTCTCTCCAGCTCTTGTAATTTTTATTTTCATAAATTGACTCCAAATCCTCCTCTACAATGTCATCAGCCTTTCATTATATCCCTATATTACTGTGAATTCTGGCTTCAGTATGATGACCAACTTTTGTAATGGGTTAACACCAAAGTCCATTACTCTGAAGCTTGCTCTCACTCCTGTTACTTGTACACACACACACACACACACACACATGCTCATCTGTGGGTGCTCACCACACTGAGCACATCACAGCTCAGACACAGGAAGCGCAGTTAGGCCTCCTGGTTCCATGTAAATACCATTGGTTTTCTCACGTTTATGCACACTATTAGAGAGGGATGGATAAAAAGCAAGCTGCCAACATCAGATTTTATTTCCAATTGGGTTAGACTTTGATATGCCCTCTGTTTAAGAAAAAATGTTGAACCATAAAATATCTGCTCAATATACACAGTGAACAAAATTAAAAACCTTAGAGGTTAAAAAAAAAAGATCTAATGAGCTCAGATGATTCTTCAGAAAGTAGGAATAAGAAACAACTTTCTTATTTATGGCAACATTTCAACTGACTTTATACCCAAGAAAAGCAATACATGATAGAAATGAATGCATCCAAAAGTCAAAAGTTGTGCTACCTTTTTATTGTCAAGACATCTACAGATTGAATGCCCAAATAGAAAAAAAATGAGCAAAAGGAATAAGCCAACAAATCAAAAAAGAAAATATACAAAGAGCTATTGAATTTAAGCAGTTTATAAGAAACAAAGAAAGAGTGGTTCTTCTGTGTGTATTGTATATTTCTCTGGGTTTCAGGTTTTTATAGAGTTGTACTGTAGGTAAAGAAATCCCTTTGTGATTTTTCTCTTGTGGCATTTGTTCCTTGTTATTATGAGGCTTCATGTTTTGATCTTTCTTTCTTGTTTTAAACAAATCCCAATGGATATGATATACTTGTCTTCATTCTGATTATTCTCAGTTTGAAAAGGTTTCCCCAATGTTACTTATACTATCCTACACCATGATATAAAGAAAAATTTGTTGTTTTACACTAAAAAATATCCCCCATATAAATAATCCCAGGATATATTGAGTCATTTTACACTTACTTTATCATACACTGTCTTTCCCCTTATAATTCAAAATCCAAATGAGCAGATTTCACCTGCTTTGTTCAGTTTTGTATTTTCACAAATGTGTGTGAATACATGTGCTTTGTACATAAACAAATTTAAGGAAAATGAGAACCTATGAGTTATGGCAGGGGAGGGGATTAAGCACGGTTGAATAGAATGGTGTTAAAACAGGACTGTTAAAAATCCAAAAAAAAAAAATAATTAAAGAACTGAAATAGGAGATGAAATAGCAATAATTTAATGACTTTGAAATGGATTAACAACAAATTTACAAAGATATATAAGAGAGTAGTATATAATTGAGTTAAAGGTATCTAAGTGTATCATTTTAGGTGGGGATATAGCTCAGGATTACACAAGGCATACACAAGGCCTTGATTCAATCTCTAGGACCACATAAATAAATAAATAAACTCTTTATAAATATGTATGTATTAAATACATTTAAGAAAATAAGAGACAATCTTTAGTTATATTAACATAATGACTTCTACATAATGACCAAAAGTACTGTAACTTGTAGAAATAGATCTGTCAGAAAAGCACAAATATAGATACACAGATATAGGTACACATATGGATATGGATGTTTACAAATCATAGATATAGATATATTGGGAGAATATATATATTTAAACTAAATGTCAAACGCCAAAGGTGGTTAAAAACTCCAACTTTTATATTTGAAAGAAATATGCAATTGTGTTACTATCAGTTTGTTTCTTTTTTGGGCAAGAATCTCTTTGGTTTATGTCTTATAATCTAAGTAACAATTTTGAAAATAATGATGCATAGTGCATTAACTATTTTTATTCTCATTGTTTTATTATGAAATGTTGTTTACTTTTATAAAAGAAAAAATATAAAAACAACACTCCAACTCCATTTTATAAATGCAAAGAACTTACATAGGCAATTTGTTATAAACTAAGTGGCTAACAGACATATTCAGATTTACCAGTCAGTAAGGAAATAATTGCAAGCAAAGTTTGTTACTAAAATATCATTTTTCTGTTACATAGAGAACTATTTTCCATCCTTTTACTTTCAGCCTATGAATTTCTTTGGGAAACAAGTGGGTTTCTTGTATTCAGCATGTTGTTGGATTCTGTTTCTTAATCCATTCTGTCAGTCTATTTCTATTGATTGGTGAGTTGAAGTCATTAACATTGATGGTTATAACAGATGTGTATTGGCTTATCCTTTTCATGTTTTTTTCCTGTTGATTCTTTTATTTCCCACCTCCTCTCCTTTTAATTTCTTGCCTTGCCTGGTGGATTTGCTCTGTTGGGCCTTATGGAAATATGATCTTCATTTTCTTCTTTCCAGGATTTGTTTAGAATTGTTTGGACAGCTGGTTTGGTATTCATGAAACTTGTCAGGTGTTCTTTGGAGTGCTGATTTGGTTTTAATGAAGTTTCTCAGGTGTTCTTTGTTGTGGAAGTATCTTATTTTCCCGGTGATATTGAAAGATAATTTTTCAGCATAGATCAATCTAGGATGGATGTAGTCTTCCTTTAGAGCCTGAAATGCTTCACTCCAGGCTCTGCTTGACTTGAAAGTTTGTGTGGAAAACTCTACTGTGATTCTGATGGGCATTTATATGTATGTGATTTATTTCTTTTCTCTAACTACCTGGAGTATTTTTATTCTTCTGTTTGGGTTCTGGAATCTTAACTATTACGTGTCTAGGTATAGATATTTTTGACCACAGAAAATAGGTTATTTACTTATTTCAAATTATTTGCCCTTGCTTGGGAAGTTTTCTGTCATAACTTTTGAACAGTTATTTTGTCTTTTGTGCTCTTTCCTGTTTCTTCATTGACTTTATTAACTCTTACGTATTTTTGTCTTTTGTTCTTTCTCCTGATATTTCATTGACTCCTGTCAGTCTTATGTTATTCTTCTCTGCATCATCTAGTAGATTCTGGATTGATTTTTCATGGTCCCTTATTATTTTTAAGAAATCTTTCTTTTCATCATCACTAACCATAATCTGGTCTTCTATGCCTGATATTCTGGCTTCAATTGGCTCATTCTGCTACAAGTACTTTCAGCGGAGTTTTTAATCTCCTGGATATCTGTTTGAATCTGTTTCATGAATTCCATTTGTTTCCTATTTTGGGAGTTCATGCTTTCCATTTCTTTCCTATGCTTGACATTCATGCCTTCCAACATGGTCCTGAGCTCATCTATTTTTTTAAATCTGTTTCTCTCCTAGAGTCTCTAATTTTGTCTTGCTTTCTGCTCACCATCTCTGAAGGTATCTGGGAAATTATTTCTGTTTTGAATTTTTCTGCAGCCTCATTCATCTGTTTTGCTATTTCCTGTGTTATTGATTCAGGGTGTCCAGGTGGAAAATTATCAGATTTTTCCACTTTGTTGCCCCCCAGCATTTGTCTTTGGTGAGCTGGAGTCTGGGTTGTTGCCTTGTTTAGGTGTCTTCACTCTTCTATTTTTGTTGTTGGTGTTTTTGATTTAATTCCTGGGCTGATGCTTCAATATTGTTTATTGTGACTATTTTTATTGCTGGTTTTTAGAGCCCTACAGGATGTCTGCTTCTCAGAGGTGTCTTCCAATTATAGCTGTTCTTTAGGATTTTAGTCTCTAATGAGTCTTAGACAATCTAATTTTCAGTATAGCAGGTAGGATAACAGATTTGATCAATGAAAACACCTTAGCCCAAGTGATATAATCAGCATCAAAAATAGCATCAAACACAGCTTAGAAAATGGCAATTTGGGGCCAGGGATTTATCTATGTGATCTCAGTGATTCTGCTGCTTGCAAGACCAGAGTTTGATCCCCATGCCCCCCCCCCAAAAGAAAGAAAGAAAGAAAGAAAGAAAGAAAGAAAGGGCAACTTGTGGTAGCTATTAATCTGTCACTTTTAACCACAGAAGCTACATCTAGATCGAGGATCAGCCCAAAATACGTTTGTAGTATAGAAACCTTTCTTCAAGATGAGGACTTAGAAGTAGTTGAGGAGGGTGGGATAGAGATATAGGAGACAGAAAGGTTGGAAGTGAGGCTAGAGGACATGGGAAGATCATGCAATTTTGGGAAACTGTTGAAGACAAGAGGAAAATACCAGAACAATCTAACAGCAACAGAGAAGCTAGCAACTATATTCACTTTCCTATAAGAATAATGACAATTGTGAAACAAGAGAGAAAAAAATCTGAAATAAGTCAGGAATAGGAACAAGAAATGAGGAAAATGAAGAACTAGAGAGAGAGAGAGAAGAGAAGAGAAAATATAGATTTTAGAAAAAGACCTCCTTCAGGGTATGTATCTGCTAGTATGGTAGACAACGTGGGGAGCATTGTGCAGATCTAAGTTGATTAGTCTCAGCAAGCAGGCCATAGTCCACTGAGAATCAGGCTGCTTTCTGGCTGCAAGGCCCAAGTTAAGCTCCCTGACCTCTAGCAGGATTGAACTCTGCAGGTTCCAGGTGCCCTTCCCCCAGACCAAGTTTGAGTTTTGATGGGAGGTGGTGATCTCACCAACTTACCCATTGTCATCAGGTGTGCTTTCTTGCACAGATTTTCTTCAGTTTCCCAGTGGGCTTCTATTTCCATCTAGGAGCCTCATAGAGGTCTTCCCTTTGTTATTCATTTCTACACTATTTTGTGGAACATAATAATGGCCTTTTTGGCTCTGGGTGCCTCTGTGGTGTGGATTCAGATCCTGGCTCAAGAGCTGCATGATGGCCAGGGGGTGGCTAGTCTTTGCCAGTCAGTGCTGGGGCAGTGGTGGTGGTCCTGGGTCTCTGTGTGATGGTCAATTTTGTCTTCTAAAAAGTAGTTCATAAATGCTTTGTGGTTGACTCTAAAATTTGTTCCTTGTGTTGGTAATAAAAAATTGCATGGTACTGATATTGAATAGGCTGTTAGATAAGTTTTTTTAGGTTAATGTTTTTCATGAGTGCAACCCAATTGATGTGTCAAAGAAGGATTTAAAAGTGTAATAATCACAAATTAAATCTTCTCTACAATATGTGTGAGAAAATTTCTTGCCTCATCAACTTTGGGTCTATGGATAAAACAGAAGGTGGAACAAATATTGCATATGCCAGGGAAAATGTTTTATTTCACATATTAATAAGATCAGCATTTATTTTTATGGAAATTGCTTTATTTTCTTGCATCATTTTTCATTTGGGGTCTTCAGTTTTTAATGTTTCTTAACATTTTAATGGTATCTGCACCTGTGTCTATTTTTTGTTTGTTTTTATGCTTCTTACTGAGAATTAATGGAATTCAAACTTGGCTGGAATGCCTTCAGAATAAAAGAAGTTTGTTCTTCCTCACAGACTCTCTAGACACCTGAGTTTGTTAGATGATCTTGTGGGTGTTGAGAAAGAGGACATCTCATATTATGATAATGAGAATATACGTTCATAAAGCTATATTGGAAAAGGTATAGGAGTTCCTCAACAAAATTGAAAAATAGTGCTTTCATTTGACCCGACTGTACTACTCTTTGGAATATACTCTATTCAAATGAAAAAAAAAGCAGTATGTTGAAGAAAAATATACACTCCTTTATTTATTGCAGAATTGTCAATAATAGTCAAAATATGGAATCAAACTAAGTTTCTGATGATA
The DNA here is from genome assembly GCF_053883595.1 of Heterocephalus glaber. Taxonomy (NCBI): domain Eukaryota; kingdom Metazoa; phylum Chordata; class Mammalia; order Rodentia; family Bathyergidae; genus Heterocephalus; species Heterocephalus glaber. Next base: position 68,060 of record NW_028258331.1, on the reverse strand, counting down.
GATTAATGGATAATGAAAATTGACATATACACAATGGAATAGTATTTTCACATATGATGAAATTTTCTCATTTGTGACAACATAAATGCACCTGAAGGACATTACATTAAGTGAAATAAGGCAGCTCTAGACAGACAGATGTCAATGTTCTCACTCACATGTGGGAACTAAAGAGCTGATTTCATAAAAGTACAGAGAACAACAAAGTTCATTTCAGGCTGAGAAGGGTAAGAGGGAAGGCAATTAGTGAGAGGATGGAATATGATACCAAACCACAGAACAATGAAAGAAATAAGTTCTAGTGTGCTGTGGCACAGTATGGTGACTACACTTAGCTACAATTTACAGTACATTTAAAAATATCTAACAAAGAGAATTTCAAATATTTCAAATACTAAAAACTATTAGAAGTTTTAGACAATGGTTATGCTAATTGTAGTGATTTCATAATTGCAGAAATATACATGAATACAAACATTCCACTATAGCGTGCATATATGTTCAACTATTGTGTCAAATAAAAATAATAATGGAAGTATGGAAAATACATGTTGCTTTCTGAATTTATTTAATATTCATTTGTCCAATTGTTTTTATATAGTACAAAGGAGGCAAGTCAATCAGCTCTCTCACATTTTTTGAAATTTTATTTTATGAGTGCATGTTTGTATATATGAAGTTTATGTTTATCTGAGGAAGTAGGTACATGTATAAAACACATCTTGATTCTTTTTATTTCCCTTATTCTCTTATAATTTTATGATATTGTTTGTTATTCTTGAGGGTTTTTTAAATTAATTCTGCACAAACCCAAGGGTTCATTCTTTACTTCAAGTTCTGGTCTTCATCTAACATACAAAGACCTCCCCAGACAATATTGTAGAAAATCCTTCACATATCAAATAAATTCTACTCTTTCAGCATCAAAAACTTTCTTCATCTGATTTATCCCTGAGGACAATAAGATGTGAAAGTGTTTACTTGACTATTACTTCATCACTAAAATACAAAATAACAATGAGGAAGAACTTTATCTACTTTGTTCACCTCTGTATTTTCACGAAGATATTGCAATAAATGTACTTTATTTATTTATTTATTTTTTGTACTGGGGATCGAACTCGGGAACTTGCTCCCAAGCGGCGGAACCACTGAGCTAAGTCCTAGCCCTTCAATAAATGTACTTTTACATACACTTAAAGTAGAAAGATATTTTGCTTATTAAAAGGCAGAGAATAACAATCATGTTTCAGAAAAACCATCTCACAGTAATTAATGGAGCAGCAAAAAAACCCACCTGATACATAGCAATAATGTAACTATATCAACAAAGCTTAATAATTCATTGACAAACACTGAGGCACACAGGGAATATGGTATTATGTTCCCAGGACTTTTTGTCATGAGATCTTCAGTGACTATTTGTTACAGGTACCAGCAATGAGGCCTCAGTATACTCAGTGTCCTCAGTCCGCTAGGTGTCAGTAGCACAGCCTCAGTTGTGATTCTCAATGTTTATTTCCAAGTGTCCATTAGGGATAAATTGCCCATGGAAGAAACCACCTACATACAGCACAGCTGTACATTTTAAAAGAGCTCCAATTTAAACAAACATATTCATATGATTTGTAATTTGGGATAGACATTTTACCCTTCTGAGGCCCATTTTTGCAAATATAGAATGACTGTAACTATACTGACCACATCGAATGGACATTTACATTTTATTCTTGTTGCTGTTGTTGCTGGGGGTTTTTTGTTGTTGTTTGTTTGTTTGTTTTAATGCACAGGATCTGTATATGTTGCCCAGACTGGTCTTGAACTGGAATCTAGTTATTTTCCAGCCTCAGCCTCCTGAATATTTGGCACTACAGGTGTGCATCACCACAAACATTTTGAATGAAATTGTATATAAAAAAATAAAAGAATACTCATAAGGTACAACTCTCAAGGCCACATGTATAACAAGATCCAAATACATCACTTCTAGTTACTAAATATTTTATAAATGAAGAATTGAGTGACAGCCTTCAACTTGCGCTATCAATATCATTTTAACTAACTGCATTGGAAAACGAAAGTCCTGAAGCCAAGAAGTGTGGTACCATCATTTTTATAATCAACGAATCACAATTCTCCTCTTTGTTGAAGAGAACAGCAACATCCTCAGAATAGGACAGGCAGTGTTCCCAATGCAAGTCAGAGGTTTTGAGATCCAAGGGATCTAATAAAGACAGTTTCCCTGCTGTTAGACTGTGAGACTTCAACATGGGTTCAGATAAGTGTTAGAAGTTTAGAATGCTGGAAAGCATATCAGTTGATGCAGGAGTAATAAACAGTGGATTCCCCTGACTTTCAAGCTTGTCTCCTGGGAACAGAGAATCTGCAGTGGAAAACTGTCCTTCTTGAGCAGAACAACTTCCAATGGGGAATGATATGCCCAGGGTTGGGAGTAGCAAGAGAGAGATGTGAGTAATGAGAAGATCTAAGGACCTGTATGTATTTTTTCTGCTCCTGTCCTTCAGAATGAGCAGCTTTGGGCTGGACAGGTCATGGTTGTTTCTTTCTGAGTCCTAAAGTCTGTTTCAGGGACCAATGCTTGACTTGTTCCTGCTGATTTTTCTGGTGGTATACCTTAATCTCCACCTTCAACTATTCAAGAAGGAGTTAGGCTTTCCTTACAGAGACCCTACTCTTAAGAGTCGTCATCCAGGTCAGTCTGAGAGTCCAGCAGTTGCTGCAGAGAGTGGAAGCCAGGGAAATCTACTTGAGTTTCCCTGAGAACCAACGCAGACAAGCCCTGTGCTGAAAGACTGCAGTTTTCAGGGCTGTTTACTTGCTTGTTGAATTAATTAAGTCATGTATTTATTCATGATTTTCCAAAGCGAAAATGTCAATTGAACGCAATATCACAGTATCATTGTTGACAATGTCATGAAAGTAATGGATTGCAAAAGAGAACATGGGAAGGTGACATTTCAGTAAAAGTAAGATATGTTTCCAGGGATCTTTGCAATAACAGGGAATATGCAAATCAGGCATTAGCTTTGGAGGGATATATCATGAAGCAAGTGTTTATCATCTTTATTAATACAGTGGGGTGAATTTGAGTGTCTTATTACACTGAAAACTAATGTGTTTTTTGAAAATCTTACATTACAGCAATAGTTTATGTGTTACATATATTGTACTATCTCCTCTCATGCTGTGAATTCACATTTAGAAATTAATTTAATGGGTAAAATGTGGTATACTAATGAGCATTTTGCAACTATTTCTTTCATCTTAAGACTGAATATATTAATGAGTTTCTTAGATGTTTATTTTCTTTTTCTCAGATTTGTTCAATTAGTATGTATATATTTGCAGTACATAATGATTACATTCATCATGGTGTGTCCATATACATAATACACCCTAATATTTTGCAAATTTTCTGAGAATTTTTGATTTTGTATGTTTTTATTAGTATATGTTGTGATATATAATGAATACCTTCACTTTGGTGAGTTGGTACATATACATATTCCTAGATTTTATTGAATTCTTGAAATTTAAGAACTGGACTTTTCTACCAACTTTACTGTTTGTGATTTTGTTTGTTTGAGAGTGAATGTGTGAAAGTTCATATATTTTCTGTCATCAAATGCAACAACTGATTTTATCCTATTTCTCTTGGTGATTTTTTCCATATAGAAATTTCTGCATCCTTAGTGTAAATAAGTCACTCTCTAAACATATTTCTGGCTTTTTTCAAGTCTCTTCTATTGTGTCTATTATTGTGATGTATTTAACATTTAGATACATTTCTAAATGTTATATTACCTCAATCATCATGTGTTGACATTCTTCATCATTTGAATAAAAATTACCTTTAACTTTCATAAATATATTTTAATCCTTACATCTATATAAGATAAAATTGTACCTTTACATACTACTTCTAAGATATTTTACATTATTTATTTCTAGGACATTAGCAATTTAATCTTAAATTAGTGCTTAATGCTAATGCTCTTAAATAATTACTATTTTGTAATTGAAGTTAGTAGATGTTCATTCCATTTTATTTCATACAGTTGTTTTGAAGGCATGGGCTTGCTGCACATGGTGGCTCATGTTTTAATCCCAGGAGTCTGAAGCAGGAGGTTCACCAAGAGTTTGAAGCTAGCCTGGCCTTGACCTCCATAGTCACTTCAAGACTAGCCTTAACTACACAGCATGACCCTGTCTCAAAAAACAAATAAACAAAAACATGGCTTTTTCTGACTGCCATGTTTTATTCTTTAAATTCTGAGATACACTTTTCTCTTTCTATCCTGAACACACACACTCATGCACTTTCTATACAGGTGGATGATTGTGCTCTGTATGAAATGTAAATAGTTTTTATGTTGAGTGCAGGCTTCTTTTCTAGTTTGTAGCACCCCAGACTTCTTGCTCAACAGCACCTTAAGGAAATCTCTCCCAAAAACTAGAGTGGTCTTTAATTATTTCACTGAGTATGTTATACTTCATGGCATAACTTAACATTCACACTTTTAATGACCAGCAGCTTTGTGGAAATTGAAAACTGTCACCATCTCAAGTTGAAAGGTTTCACAGTGACTGGGGCAGGGACCTCCAATGGGGCAGCTGGATCAGATCCTCAGTCCTCTGGCTCTGAGAGCTGCAGCCCTAGGTTCAAGTCCTTACTGTGTGATTACATAGGTGACTTCTTTTACAGATCTTGTGTTTCTACCTTTTGTATGATATAGACATGAAATATAATTTATACTAAAATGTTTCACCTATTTTTTTTTTTTGGTACTGGGGATCGAACTTGGGACCTTGTACTTTAAATGGTCTTTTACAAACCATTGTTTCTTTTTTTGGCTATTAGAATTTCAAGGGATTTAAAAGATTATTATGTCTCAATTTTTCAGGCAGCACTTTTCCCAGAAGTTTCATTTAGAGAAATGCATATTTATCTTCTTATATATTTGTCTTTTATCTTAACTTACATACATATAGATTTTATATGTAGATTTCTTAATGCTTATCTCAAATATGTTATTTACTTTTATAATGAGGTGTTAAATTCCTCTGATTTTTTTGTAAGATCTGAGATAAGACTCTAACTTCATGTTTCTCCAAATAAATAGCAATCTCTGATAGCTTTTAACTATTCAAGCTTTTGTAACTAATAGAAATACATCTTTTTCTTATAATAAATGACCATATATATGGAGCAAAGATCCTGGTTTATTATTACAGCAATACCTGAGCATCTTATGAGCCAGAACATTCTACTGCCACAATATGTTATTGTATATATATTTTCAACACAATTATAAATCTATATTAATATCATTCAATTATTCCCATACCGTAGTTAGATTCACTTCATGTTCAATGCATTCCTCAAATTTGTTTAATACAAGTGTTTGAAATTACTGCATTTCACTTGGGACTAGTCCCCTACAAATCTTTTCATTTCAAGGATCCTCATTTTAATATTTTGTGAATTATTCACATGTATTCACACACCATTTTGGAAAAAGAAAGTCAAACAATGCCAGGTATGTATCCCTGCTCAGTACTACTTTGCTTCATAAAGGCCAGGAAAGAATATGATTAAATAAATATACGTATGATATGATGGCCTTAGGAACATATCACATGAAGAGCATTATTCAGTGTAAATGTCTATGATCTTCATGGTCTGTCCACAATTTCATAAATATAGTTATGAGAAACCAGTACATTTAGTGTAAATACCAAAATTAGGTCTAGAATGTGTGCACTGAGTTTCTCAAAGAGACTAATCATAGAAGTGGAGAATAGAATACAGGTTCAGCAGAGGATGGAAAGAGTGTGAGGGAAGGGGAAATGGATAGAAGATGATTAAATGGTACAGATATGAGAACGCAGATTAGATAGACCAATGAGACATCTCTTTTGACTTCCAGTAGCTGTTTTGCCAGACAGTCTGAGTGCTCATACCCCAACAACACATCTGATTCTTCAGTGGCAAAACTGAAGTTAATTCCGACTCAGGGCCTCCTTCTGGCAGGTTGCAGGCATTCTTGGAGAGTTTGATTCAATTCTAGTTCATGGCTTTAGAACTCTTCTGGTCCCTCTCTTTGGGTGTAATTGTGGATTGGGCAATTTCACTGGCACAAAATTGTCCATTGAGTCAGGATTATTTCTAGCAATCAATGCAACTACAGCAGTAACAGGTTAATCTGTTACAGTGGTATCTATCAGGGCTAGTTGAGAAATAACATCTTATAAGCTGTTTTAGTTCTCCCTTTAGCAGTGGGAACAGGGCACCAATATAAGCCTCCAACCCTCTGTAACTCACCCTAAAACTGGTGTGTCTGATCACTAGACCTGAGTCTGTGATCTCCAGTTGCTGCCTCTTTATTCCCTGGTACAGGAAAGGCCCAGTACAAAAGTCCTGAGGAAACTGCTTCTTTCAAGTTTTCAAAAATCAACAAAGTCACAGTGTGACAGGAAGACTGAGGAAAAGAGACCAATGAGAGAAATGAAGAAAAAGTGACCTTGTTGCTGCTAAAGATTCAAGGCACAAGAAATCTAGAGAGAGTTCTTTCAGATGTTATGGGATTTATCTTTTTAAGTTGGTTCCAACGCCCTATGTGAACTGATATGAAGTCTCTCTCTTTTTTCTTTTTTTTAGTGTAATGACATCTGGATCATGCACTACATTTTGGAACAAACAAACACAGTTCCTTTTTTTGAAATTTACTCTCACCTCTAAATGTAAAGACACACACACACACACACACACACACACACACACACCACTGAAAAACATGCCATAACCCATGGTCTCCTGAGGCCATGTTAACATCTTGTTCTTCTCACCTCTATCAGATTATTTAAAAAGAAATGGTTTCCAAACAACATGTCAACAGCAAAATATTTTCTTCAAAGTATATATGAGTGGAAACCCAGCTTGTAAAACTCTCATCCACATATAACCTGGGGTTTCCATTTTGGCATTGCCATTTTGTTTTCTATATTTAAAGAAATGCAAAAAAAAAAAACCCAAAACTGTCCAATAACCACAGAGAGTGATAAACTGAATGAGTCTGAATGAATGAATTATAAGAAAGTAAAGGCTTCCTTGTTTTTGGCTACTTTCAAACTCTAATTGTATCCAATAGAGGAATAAAAAAAACCCCAAGTTTTTAAAAGACAAATTGATGATATATTTTTGTTGTCAAGACATTTATTAATTTAATATTCAAATAGGGCAAGAGTATAAAAAGTAAAAACCAGGGGCTAGGAATGTAGCTCAATGGTGCCCCCCCTGCCTGGCCAGCACAAGGTCCTGAGTTTGATTCCTGGTACCAGAAAAAAAAAAAGATTAGATATTAAATACATTCTTCAAAATAAAATAAAAAGAAGAAATCAAATTTATTTCAAATTTAAATCAAAAACAGTGCAGAATATTTTCAATAATTTGAAAATGTGATGGCTCCAACCCCTAAAGCAGTGAATGGGGTTCTAACTTTCCTCTTATAGAGAAAGGAACAGTGATTGCCAATATGAAATATTTCAAACTGTGGTGAAAAAATAAAATTCTTTCCCTTAAGTTTCTTGGTACATTTTAGGTATACATTATGATCACATACATGATTGGGAATTCATACCTGTACTTGCTTCTTTTTTTCCTATTCCCCTTCCCTCCCTTCCACCCCTCTAACCATATTTACAAAAGATTTGTTTCTGTTTTTTCCTTCTTTTCTCATATTTTTCCTTTCCTACATTCCCTTCCCCTAATGCCCCTCTAGTTCCCCTTCCACTTTGAATCTTCTTATCCTATGTCACATTATCTACTACACATTTTGATCCTCATTTACACTTTCAATTTCTCATACCAGAAAAACAATTCAGTATTCACAAATGTGTGTCCTATTTATTTTACTTAAGAGTATGTCATCAAGGTACATCTATTTAGCTATAAATGTCTGTAGTTGTCATAGCTAAATCTTGGAAACAGCCCAAATGCCCATCAGGTGGTGACTGGATAAAGAAGATGTGGAGGTTTTTTTTATAAAGTAGAGTATTACTCAACCATAAAAAATGACAAACTAGAGATATTTATAGCTAAATGGATGGAGCTTGAGGCCATACTCAAGTAAAATCCATAAAAATAATAATCAAAATAATTATACATATAGATCCTACTATCAATAAAACCTCATAAATTAAAAATATCAGATCATTGGCATTAGTTTGATACACCCAACCCATTGAACATGATAGCTTAGCAACACAGTATGCTGTGATAATTTCTTGTTTACCATTGTGATCCTTCTGTCTGACTGGAACTGAAGCTGTAGCTATTTAGCATTGTACTATACATATTTCTAGCCCGTGAAAAGATAAAAATCCTCAAATTCATACAATTATTTCTACCAAATGTATATTATTTTCAAATCATGTTAAACTAAAATGAGTTGGTAGCCATCATTATTACTTAAAGGCCAGTCAGCTTCTCAGGAAGGGCTCCTAGCACGCTGGGGGACCAGGTCAGTAACAGTAACTGGACACAGAGCCTGGTATTCATTAAGACAGGATAGTGCAGAGGGTGACAAATGGCCACAAAGCAGTCATAGGCCATGACAGTCAGAAGCAAAATGTCTAAAAGTCCAAAAACTGTGAAAAAGTAAATCTGAGTGATTCAGCCTGGATGGGTGTTGACCTTATTCTGTGTCTGAATACCCAGTAGCATCTTTAAGACTGTGGTGGAGGTGAAACAGATGTCAGAAAAGGACAGATTGGAGAGGAAGAAGTACATGGATGTGTGCAAATGGGAGTCCGAAGATGGCCAGGATGATGAACAGGTTCTCAAAGATTGTCACCAGGTACAAAGAAAAGAACAGCCCAAACAGTACAGATTGAATCTCTGACTTCTCAGAAAGTCTCAGGAGGAGAAACAATGGAATCTTTGTGTGGTTTTCTAGTTCCATGTAAAGGAAATATTTTCAAGCGAGAGGAAATAGCAAGACTAAATGAACATACTAGAAGCATATCTGAAATGTGATTATTCTTCAGCTTGATCACAATACATTGATGACAGAATCCATTTGCTTAATATTCTTCTCATTTCTGTTGATCAAACTGGGGTTTTCAAACACCATCATCTTCCCTTTTTGTTGGCATCAATAGCTGGAGAACCAGACACAAAATCTAATGTAGCACCCAAAGCTGACTTAATCGATTTAACTTACCTGACATTCTCATAGCCAGCATTTGTCATCCCAGAAGTCTTACCAATTATTTCATTTATATTTAACTGCTTTATTAAAGACAAAATTTAAATTTCTGTATCTAACTAATCATAGTAAGTGATAAGAATGGTATTATTCCTTCAGTGATTAATTTTAATTAAAATATAGTAGATGAAAAATCAGTGAAGAGATTGTATTACAACCACATTTTCTATGAAAATAAGATGCCAAACTAATAACTTTGCAATCTCACTGATAATAGCCCATAAAATTTATGTAATATCACATGAAAATAATTCTCTATGAATGTTCTTAATTTATTTGAACATTGATACACAAAGGCAACAGCCTTGTTATAATAGAAGCAGCATAAGGAAAATCTCATATTATTTTCATTAATTCACACAGGTAGAAAAATTTCATACAACTTAGGTATAAATATATACTCATTGCATACAAAATTTGAAGGCTGTGTAGCAGGCTACTGAAGGAAGTGATGAATATTTAATATTAATAATTTGCATATTATACTATGAAGTTCTAGATTTAATAGGAACATCTTATTAGATGCAAAGGACACTTGAAGGAAATAGCTCGGAGAACATTGTAAGCAATAAAATCATGAATAAACATGACAAAATGGCTTCTTTGATCATTAGGTAATATATATCCTGATTTGAAGTTGAAAAATCTCCATGAAGCTCACATTGAAGATAGTTATGACTACTGTCACTAACTAATACTGTCCTGAAATTTCAATCCCATCTGAGTGATGAAATACAAGCAATCTCAAGTGTAAAACTAACTTGGTCACATTTCAGGTTATTAAGTTGGCAACTTAGAATCACTTGGAAAACTCTTATAATGGTGTTTTTTAAGGCTATATAATGAAAATCAAATATATAATTTTCTGGGCTGGGGATTTAGCTCAGTGTTTCCACCACCTGCCCCAAAAGCACAAGGACCTTAGTTCAATCCCCAGCACCAAAAAAAAAAAAAAGTATATAGTTTTCTATTTCCAACAATAAAGAAATATACTATATGAAAATTGCCCTAAAAATTGCAAAACATTATAAAAATGGAAAAATGCATGGACAGCTTTTGTCATTGAAGGCACTCAGGTAAATGCTGGGAATAGCAAGTCAGGTCTATTAACACTTACCAGCTGCAGAGACTGCCAATCTCTTTTCCTGAATGACCTCATTTTACCACCTTACAAAGAGAAAGCTGTTATTCCTGCATTTTGCAGAAAGCATAGAGGTGGCTGGGGATGCTCCTTCAATCTGTTTGCAAATGAAAAGCAAGGTCCTTGTGAGTTATGAGGTTGAGTGTGTGAGCAGGAGAGCAGGGCACTGGATAATGTGTTAGGGGAAACCAGTGTCACCCAAGAGAGAAACAGGAGACAGGTCTCCTTATATAAGGGAAAGGGGCTGTGGAAGGTAAGTTCAGAAAGAGCAGAGGGCAAGAAAGATGTCAAAAGAGCAGAGGATACAGGTTAACCTAAGGCTTCCTTATTGTCTAGGTATTTGCACTTTTTTGATGTCTTTGAATCTATGAACTTTCCTTAATTCCTTAGCCAGCCTATGCTTCTAGAGGAAATCCCTCTCTGTCTTATTTCATTGAACTGACTGTGCTCTTCTTGCTCGCTGAATTGTGATCAGTTGAAGATGTGCTGCCTGAATTTTTCTTTGGAGAAAAATGAATAAGAGAGGCAGCAGTTTTATCCTCAACAAAAGGAACATGATGTCAGGGGTGTTTCATGACAGCATTTTCTGTGAGGCAGAAGTGATTCTTTTACTTTTGCTGGAGTTATGAACTGATGGTGATGGCAGAAGGTATTGAATTCTAGACAGTAAACCCCGAGGCTTCTTATTAAATGAATACTTCCAGCCTTCTGGCTCCTAAGCTTCTCCCCTGCACCCCCAGGAACCCTGGGAGAGCACAGTGGCCTTAATGTCTTGGCTCAGGCAGGCAGGCGGGGTGGGCATGGCGGGCACAGGAGCCAAGGGAGAGTCAAGAATGAAGCCACTTGTGCCTTGCCTCTGATCTGCAGCTTCTGCAGGTCGGTGGACCTGGAGAAGGACGGCTACCAGAAGGTGGTGTGCAACAATTAGCTCTGCCCTGCAGCACCTGGGTGCACCTGCAGTGCCTCTATGAGTGGGAGAGTAGCATCCTGGTGCAGTTCAAGGGCATCACCTGGGCCACAGTGGGAAGCAGAAGCAGTACCACCAGAACATGTGGCCCAAGAAGGGGTATGACCTGGCCTTCCGCTTCTGCTCCTGCTGCTGCTGGGGGGGCCACTCAAGGAAGGACACTGACTGGTACCAGGTGAAGCAGATGCAGGATGAGAAAAGAAAAAAAGTCTGGGTCAGAGAAAAACACAGGGAGGCTTCAAAGGGAGCAAAAAAGAAAAAAAAAAGAAAAAAAAATGTAGGTCCCTGAACAAGCTCCAGAAAACCCCAAACCATGACCTCCCCCGATGGCATTCCATGGCCTGGCAGAACTTCCAGGAGAAAGTGGTCAGCGCCACCACCACCTGAGGTGGCCGATCTCCTTGTGGTTCCCCTGGCCAGTTTCCACCCACTGGCTTCTCCATCCTCTTCCCTGGCCACTTCGGTGGTCCCCACTCCTCTGGATAGCTTGGGGAATTCTTAAAGAATGCCATGCATCTTGAGCTTCACAAAAAGCCGATGGCCAGTGGCCACGTGTTCAGAAATGCCCAGTTTGATTATAGTCCTTCTGGGTTATCTGTTCATGGAGGGGGACACCTCAACACCACTGTACAGTTCCTTCGGTGACTGGACCTCCCTAAGCTCCTCTCTCACATCTCCAGGCATGAGCTGAACACTTTCCATGAACTTACAGAAGATGATGCCCACGTGGGCCAGGGCTAGGATCTTCAGAAGTGCATTCTCACAGCCCTCAGTGCCAGCCACAGAAATGTTTTAAAGTGTGCTCTGTGCCACTGAGCACTCCCTGTCTTTGAACAGTTTCCACTGGTGGACAGAGCTTTGCTCTTAAGTCCCTTGACATGATGAGATTGAATATGATGCTCCTTGTCACCTTCAAGGGAGGCTCATGCATCTGTATACCATGCATGGGCTGCCAAGAGGAGTTCACAAGATCATCTGCATCCAGTGTAAGTCTCAACGGGATGGCAGCTGGCATCAGCTCGGCACAGTGTGTGCCTATGGCATCCTGTCTGCCTCTCCTTGTTGTTAGGCCCACCTTAACTGCCAGCACTGTGATGGAAGGGCAGATTGGGTTCCAGTACTACTCTGAGGACAGCAGCGTCCAGCAGTGTCCACACTGTGGGAACCTGGACTACCATTTCATGAAGCCATTCTCCTCCTTCAAAGTTCTTGAAGCTTATTGGTGAAAGCTTTGCTTTAGTAATAGCTATTTTATTGATAGTACTACTTTATTACACATCTTTTGTAGAGAAACATTCTATGACATTAATTTCTTTTCTAATTGAAAGCAGAGTTACTTTGTATCTGTATGCCACTAAAATGGGGCTACCCTTTCCCCTGTCTTGATTCCCCAGTGTTAGTTTGTGATCAGGACCAGAGACAGGTGTGTGACCGTGTGAGTGTGGGTATGGTTCAGTCCTCACCAGGAGTCTCTGATACAGCTTTAAAGTGGTGGGGAGGATGGGATGAATGTAGGAAAGGGAGGGATTATGTGGCTGTGAACTAAAAGCATGGGAGCAGTAGAGAGGGAGCTCCTAGTAAAATGTGAACTTTCTAAAGACCAACTTCTAGATCTTCCATGGGCCTTAGGCAAAATACTTGATAAGTGAATGTATGTCTGAGCCTGGAAAGCTAATAGTGTATTAGGCTGTCTTGGCTTAGTGTTCTGCAGCACAAGTTGACATCCAGTTTACACTCACAGATGACTTGAAAGTGGACATGAGTACCCTTACTTTCACTGTTGTAATTTAACAGTCAGTTTTCATACTGAAAATAATACCAAAATTAGAAGACCTGAAAGCTACTGGTGTTGCAAACATTTTTAGCTAGCTGACCTGTAGCAGAATATGTGAAATAAATTTAGAAGTGACACACCCTGAACTGAGAGGGCAGAAAGGCAGAACTCTGTCATTTGAGTTCTCTGATGTTGGTCAGAGTAGCTCTTAAGGAGAATCTATGCAGAGTGATTTGGGGGTGATGATGTCTACAGATTGCACTTTGGAAGGGCTGATGGTATCAGATCTTCCCACAGGTAAATCTGACAGCCATAGGACCTAACTGGTGAGCTTCAGAATCAGTCATGCCACACTTGGCTTCCACGATTACGGCCTTATAGCCATATCTAACCCATTTAATATCATTTCCAAAAACAGAGTTGAGCTTAGGAGGGAATGAAGAAAATAATAATTTTAGCATTTCTTTTTAAAGTATGTGTCATTTTAGAAAACCACTGTTGTAATGCTTAATAGTATGCATGAAAAATCAGGCATCTTAAAGATCCTCATGATACTTTGTTGTTGACAAAAGAAAACATCACTTACAGAACTTCTTTAGAGGACTGAGCATTCTAAAACACTGCCTTCTAATCGTTAGACTGCAATACATTGATACCCCATACATTTGTTAAATCGGAATAAAATTTTCATAAATGAATTTAATAATTTCAAGTATAATATGTGTATATGATAAAAGATTACTAAAAATAATCATTGCATGAATAGCCAAATTTGATATTTATGTGAATATATTATATTATTCATTTGGCTTATAACTTTTTTCTCAGTGTGACTTTTCCTGTTAAGCATTATTGTGCTTGAGTTTCATTTTTAGTATGTGAGATACTTTATGTTACGTTTGAAAAAACATTGAAAAAACAATGCATTGAAAAAACAATGCATCAACAAATAATCTTCGCCTTTCACTTTGGCTGATTGTTATTTGGTTTGCTGAAGCTGATTTGATATTTGATCTGAAAAATATTTCACAGTGAAGAGGGAGCTCAGAATGCCTATGTGAAATAGGAAAGCATTATTGGTCAGACAACATTTAATGCAACTACAAGAGGTCTATAGAATATAGTGCTTGGATGTTTGTCACTGATACACAAAGCTATAATAGTGAATTAACAATTTCCCTATTGATTCTCTTACCCAAGTTTATAAATTGGTAAGTTTCTCTTGTTTTCAGAGAACAATTTGGATTTTATTTCTGAATTCAATATTAGTAGTAAAATATTTGTGATGCTGTACTTCCACCCACCTACATATTTCTAGTGAAACCTACTTATTGTTCAGAAGCTTAAAGTTGACCTACACATTGCATTCAGCAAACTCTTCAGTGTAACATCACTGTGGGGTTAATGTATGGTGCATTCCATATGTTTTCCTTAGATTGTTTTCTACCCCCTTGACAAGTAAGAATGGTGAGGTTTCTCTATAATTGAGTAAAAATTGCTTTTGGGTGTTATTCTGATGATACAGTGATGATTTTATGGACGTATGCAGTTATATAAAAAGAGGCATGAGTAACATACTCAAAATATTTTGACCTTAATGCATTACATTTTTATCTAAAAAGGACAGTTTGCCTGATTTGAGAATAAAATAAAATTAAATATGCAACATTAAAAAGATAAAGTGCTGACCTTCATATTTTTCTCCAAGCTTGCCCTGAGTATGTTGATCATAATTGGAATTTGTCAAGAAAGATTATTATTTTGTTGTAGTTAGAATATTAAAAGATATCAGTCATCCTGGAGATTCAGTTTCTGTTTTTCTGATGAATAGTATTCAATAATATGAAGAGGTCTTAAGAGTGACAAATAATTTCATTGATTTTTCACCTACTCTAAAATTTTTTAGTCATTTATTTGTAAGAGTTCTATCCCTTCAACAAATATAATTACCTGCTGTAGTGTGGAGAGAAGACAGTTTATGATAGATCATTTTTTTCTTCAGGCCATTTCAGTTCTCTCACTTTCTTCTGGTTACATCTAAAGCATAGATATGTTATGTTTATACCTTAAAAGACAGATATTGTGCCATGAAATTGAGAGGTGGTTCAGTTGTCCTGTTACATTGACAAAGGAGCTTCTCCAAATATCCTTTAAATTTCAGCTTTTAGAAGTAAATATTTTCAGAATAAAAGAAATTTTCATATTTGTTTGGCAAAATGTAGATCAAGAAAAGAACATTATTAGGTGTTCAAATAATGAAACTAACAAAACTAATAATCTGAAATCTTTTCATTTAATATTGCCAGACCAGTGCTTAACTATGCAGTCTGTTCTCTTGCTCCCAGGTGAGTAATCCTGGTTTGCTTTTCTGTTTAGTCTCCTGTGTAAGTTTAGTTGAGCTTGGAGAAGAGGTGAGGAGAAAGTGCCCTTTAGTGTTTTGGTTCTTGCATAGGATGCTGCCTAACCAAGTTCATTTCCATGCTCTCTTGCCTTTGTTATTCCAGGTGATTGAGAGAAAATAAAATGGGCGGACACCATTAAAACCAGCTCAAAAATATACTGTTATTGGTAAAGATTTCTTGTGACGGTATCTTGGATTGCACTTTTGTTGAGGAAATATAGTGTAAATAGTTGAAGAATGTTGAGAAAATTGAAACATTTGGTTATGGAATTGTGTGTGATGTTAGAGGCTTTCTGTTTGTGGAATGTATGTATTAAAATAAAGTTTCAGAAGCTAAAAATAATACTTCTAAGATTTTTATCTCTAGGCACTATAACTGCTAGAACTCTGGGAACCAGAAATGAAGGGAGAATTTGCAACCAATTTTGTCCTCTTGGAGTTATCACAGAGTGGAGAAGAATGTGCTCCCTCCCAGTGGGGCTAATAACAAACTGCTTCTAAAAATTCTAAAAAGAGAAAAAGGAGGACATTTTATAATGAGTAATTTTTTCAACAGAAGTATATAAAAATTGTGTATACACACACACACACACTATATATATATATATATATATATATATATATATATATATATATATATATATGTTCTTACATGAACATATTAACATGACCTCTTTGCCTCTCAGGTAATATTCATCTTAACATGACATTATGAAATATACATTTTTCTGTGTCACCAAAATTTGAGGATTTAAATATATAAAGTAAATATAAAGCCCCCAAAGGAAGATAGTGATTAAAACTCAATAATCCTAGAGGATATTAATGTACAATGTTTAAGGTCATCAAGATAGAATATTAATATTGGTTTGTCTTTTAGTAGAAACTCAAACTGTAAATAATTTAGAATGAAAAATAAGGATAGATGACAGTGAAAAGAGAGGTACACTTTGTGGAACTTGGAATTTGTGCTCTCTCTGATATCTAATATTTTATGTGTCTATTTTTTTTGCCAGTGTTCTTTCTAATTAAGCACCAGAAATAATTTGGATATTTTCATTAGTCTCACAGAGTGATGTGTTGAACTACTCCTGTTGAATAACACAAGGGAATTGATGTCATTATATTGTTTTCAATTAAAAGAAATTCTGAGACATCAACTTTTGAATTTTTTTCTCCCTTATTCCTTTCACAATTGTTAACTTTAGTGTTCTTCTTTATGATATAACCTTCAAACTGCTGTTTTTATAGTTGCCTATGGGAAATTATTATCCTTCTAATGATACTATTTTCTTATTCTGCACATTTTTCACAGTGGATTGTACATTTCTTATCAAAAAGTGATAATGAAATATTACTATCAAAAACACATTTAATGTGTAACCTGCACAGAATAACAAGTTTGCACAGATCGACTGATTTAACATGGTGTTAGAGAACTTCTTACAACAGTTGAATTTCAGTCATACATCTATGAAAATTAGTTTAATTTTGTACATATGCTCATTGATGTGCAATTATTCTTGAATTGCCTGGATTGTTCACAAGCAGAGCTGGTGTTATGCTAGAGACCATGTGTAGAGGTTTCATTCAATGGACTGGAGAATTTGGCATCATATTCTACATTATTCAATGTGTCACCTGGGTTAACGTTTTCCAGCACTTTCTAAAAATATGATTACTTTCATTTCTCTGGACTAAATTTTTCTTCCTTTTCAAAGTTTGTTATAAATGTCAAAGTGCTGGTGAGGAAACACTATGTATGAAAGTGTAATTTTCATTTATTTATGTTCTAAGCTCTCTTTAACCTCATGTATAAAGAATAAATTTCACATAAATCTGAAGTCAAAATAGTGTCCTTAGTAGGATAATCTCCCACAATTAACTTTTGTTTCATGTGTTTTTTGTTTTGTTTTGTCACCAGAGATTGAATTTACACTTTGTGCTGCTGAAGCAGGGAGCAGCACCACTGAGCTAAATCCCTGGCTCCCACAATTAACCTTTTGTTTTTTGGTACCAGGGATGGAACTCAGGTCCTTGTGCTTGTGCAGGAGGTGGTGAAACCACTCAGCTAAATCCCCAGCCCTCCCACAATTAAATTTTGATGGTTCTTGAAATGTGTTATGAGCATATCTTTTTTTCCTGAGTTAACATACTTATCCACCTGCTCTCTTGTAGTTACCTGGAATGGAAACACACCACTGCTCACTATTTAATATTATCAAAAATAAATGCAGACCACCAAATAATCAGAAATGTTGACTTCAAATATCAGAACAAATGTCCAATATAAAATGCATCAGCTTATTCTGAATATGATCAAGGATATTTCCATACACTATTGGCTAAGCAAGTGAATGTTGTGTAATAAGTCTTCTCAAAATAAATGGTTTAAGGTAAATCTGAGGGATTGTAGGAAAATGAATACATCATGAGACCAAAATGCAAATGAAATAAATCTGACACAGAAGGTTAACTATCTCATGGACTGTCTTATAAGAGAAACCCAACATATAAATAATTTAGAGACCAAAAGTAAAGGTAGATGATGGGAAATAGAAAAGTAGATTTGGTGGAGGTCAGAGGGGATTTAGGAAAGAGGGAGATGGGATGAGAGGAGAGAAGTAATAACAATCTAGCTGTAATATGTGTATGTATGAATTCTACACAATGTATGCATTCATTATGTTACACAAACACATACTAATAAAATATTTCTTTATTATATAAAAGTATATGCTGAGAAGTTTCATGATCCTTTCTGTTTTGCTCATGTTTTATATTCAGATCTGAATCTACTAATGGTACTTTGGTAATCTATGGTGACATTTCCCAACTGTGCTGCTAGCTGTCTTTGGGGTGGTTGTTGGAGTGACTATTGGCCTAATCTCTTTGTCCTTGTCCTACAGCAGGCTACTTTGGATTGCTCACAAGGCTGAGACCATGTTATGATAGAGATCAACAAATACACACTAAGACCCCTTAAGGCACACTTCACTTCCACCATAAAATAGTCACTAAACTTTTAAAAATCTCATAACTAGTTAAAAGTCAAATATTGTGAAAGACATTACATATCAATGAGAAGAACATCAGAATCACATTGAAAAACCAAGGTATAATGAGAAAGTTGGAGAATCAAGGTGATCTCTAAAAATGTTCTAAAACAAGTATAATTACATTGCATTGAGATTCTTTTAGGCTCAATCTTGAGGGATGAGTCCTTTCACCTCCACCTTTAACAGCTGAATTATTTTGTTCCTCTTTTATGGAGAAGAAAGTGATAGTCCAAAGATAGGATTAATTGAAGCTAGGGAAATTCTACTTAAAAAGGTGAAGACTTTTCAGGTATAAATATTTCCTTTACATCCTTCACCTCTATTTCACCATGTTTAGACCAAAAAACATTTTTTCTTCTAAATACTTGGTTGCAGAATCTTATGACTCACATAACAAGTAATAGTATTGAATTCTTCATAACTTGATATCTATCTCAACAATAGACTAGCTATGCTAGGAAGGTGCCCCCTGACTACAGCATGTTGTGTCTAGATTGTGAAGTCCCAAAGACCACCAGGAAGCCATTTTTGATGTAAGCACACGAGGGTCATTTATTTAAGCTCCAGCAGGGACTCTCAACTGTCGCCAATGCAGTGGGTCAAGATTGAGAGCTCTGCATTTTAAATTAGTGGGGTTTTTATTAAAGTTACAGTAAGTTTTTTGGGGGGGTTATTTAGCAATCACATGATTGCTTGGCATTTAGCAAGCATGAAGTGTATACTTCTGATTGGCTAGGCCCATTGGGGGTTGAGGGGTGATTATGTATAGGTTTCATGAGGGAAAAGAGGAACAAAGGTTAGTGGCTGACTGTCAAGTACTGGCAGTCAGTAGACACAATGGTTAATGGTCACGACCATTATGTACTGATGGTCGGCACAGTAACAGATTGTTTTACAAATAGGGGGCCCAGAATGTTTATTTTTTGGGCAAACAGATGGTTGAGCAATTAACTTAAGAACTTTGTTTTGTTATAGAGTGTGTCTTTTGTCTCAGAGCAAGCACATTTTAACCATTAATAATAGAGGCTAGGGGAATAGTGGCTTTTAGCAAAATGGAGTCACTTTGGTCTCACATCCCCCCCTTCTCATGACGCTATAGAGGACCAATCATGGGCCTCTGGGGATTAATTTTATTAGGTCTGTTGGAACTGGCTGGTATTGTGACCTGAGTACCATCAGCCATACAGTGTTAATGTGTTTTTTGATGAACGAGACCAATCTATTAAGTATATAAGGTCCAAGGGTTAATAATAGTAACAGAATAAGCAAGGGGCCCAGCAGAGTAGAGATCAGAGTAGTCAGCCATGGGGAGGAATTAAACCAGGATTTAAACCAATTTTGAGCTTGTTTTTGTTTTTGTTTTTGTTTAGCAATGTCTTAACTTTGGCCATAGATTTTTTGACCACTCCTGAGTGGTCTATATAAAAACAACATTTTTTACCCAAGGCAACACAGAGTCCTCTTTGTTGTAGAAAGATTAAATCTAGCCCCCTTTGATTTTGGAGGACCACCTCTGCCAGGGAGGTTAGGGACTCTTGTAGGTGGGAGATGGAACTCTCTAGCCTCTCAATATCTATATCTATGACCACTCTCAGGTCATTGTAATGTCTGTTTTGTAACACCAGCGATGAAATTTTTGTTCCTGTCCCAGCTAGTCTCAAAACTAGGAGAACTGTCAGTGTGATGGCTGTTACAGGTTTTTGTTTAACTCTGGCTGGGGTCTCAGTCAAGCGACTGGAAATGTCTTATTTTGAGCGATATAATAATCTAGGGACCAATTGTACTAGTACACAGAAGTCTTTAGTTTGATTGAGCACTTTTTTATGTGCACAAGGGGTGAGCCCAGTGGAGCAAGCCCACCATCTATCAGAAGGGGGTACAAGATATTTTTTTGACCTAGACTGATAGGTTTGACCACAAAGGTGTTGGTGGGTGGTCGGGACACTGTCAACACAAGTTTTTTGTCTAGTTATTGGTTGTAGGGTCAGCCTAGCTGTTTTCTTTTGTTGTCATCTACACTGGGTTGGACTGTCTGATTTAGTGAAATTGTCTAGATAAGCTATTTTCTCATAATAAGGGGGCTTGATATTATAGCATAACCAGCAGGACTAAGATCTGGTCTAGAGGCATTTGGGGCCTTAAAGTTGTGGACCATTAGTCTCTAGAGGGGGTCTTGGTCTTGGCCACTGTCGACATTTTTGGCCTGGGTGACAATTTGAGCAGGGGGTGGAGACGTGGGTGTGGAGGCCAGATTTGGTATCTGTATGGGGGCAGTTTTTTCTGGGGGCATGGGCGAGTTTTTTTGAGGAGGGGGCTTTGTGGGTCTAGGAGGAGCTAAGGGGACTAGCTCCAAATTTGGCCCAATTGGCTGGGGAGGCCCTACAATATGTGGCTCTATTTTTAATCTTACAGTGAACAATAACCCATTGTCATGACCATCTTGATATAGGCGGAGTCTCCATGTCTGGCCTGTTTTTCATCTGGTGTACTTTTTACCTTGGTCAGAAAATGAAAGTCTAACTGGGTTACAAAGGAATCTTGTGTATGGGCCACTGAGCATGACTTTACCATTATGAGGGGTCGTTTGGAGGCCAGTGGGTCCGGGGACTCTTTTTAAGGAAATTAAATCATCGTGACCAGCGGAACCCATGGGACAGAACCCGTGGACTCACATCTCCATTTTGTACAATAGAATTTTTTAGCTCCCCCACAATTTTTGTTTGAGACCGTGAATGTCTCTCTCCCGGGCAAACATAGAAAGGGGTATTTTGTAAAACATTTTTTCTATGGGTTGGCCACACCCGGGATCAAGTCCTCTTGGGGCCACACGTAGTGACACCCAAGGGAGGGTCGGACTATTGTATTGATTGATGTCTTTTTTACATATGGGCTCTACCCCAGGCCCAGTTTTTTACTCTCTGATGGGCTAAGTCTCTACAGCAAGTCGACACAGATCTAAGTCTAGGGCGGGCCACCAAGACAGTGGTAGTGTCACTTTAGATGTACTATTAACAATATCACCCGTGGATGTATTAATAATCATCTACGTTAGATTTAGGGGAGCATGTGGGTTTTGTCCTCCTGACACTGGTGTCAAAAGCATAGTTACCATAATCATGACCGTCGTCGACACAGTTTGAGTTTGAGAGGATTGTCCTGGTCTTTGGACACTCGCCATGATGGGATGTAGTCTTTTAGAATGGTGTGTGGATCTGTAAGGCGGACATGAGTGTAGTGTACCCATGAGGCAATCTCCTCGACCTTGAGAGCGGTGGGCATGGTCAGGACAGTAATGTAGGGTCTTTTTTAACGAGGTTCAAGGTCTTTTTGTGGTTGTCTCTGGACAAAGACCCAGTCTCCCGGTTGGTAGCGATGGGGCTCAGGAGGCGGTCTAGACTGTACAGGGCCTTTAATTTAGGCCAGATGTCTTTATGAACACATTGGAGGCTTTTTAAAGAAAGTAACAGTTTTTGATCATCAAATTTAACAAGGACATTTGACTGAAGGTTGGGGACAATGGGAGGGGGAATTTTAAACATTATTTTAAAGGGAGTCAGTCTCATCTTATAGGGAGAATTGTGTACCCTATAGAGGGCAAAGGGAAGGAGAGCCACTCGGTCACCGCCAGTCTCTAAGGTTAATTTAGTTAAGGTCTCTTTTAAAGTTTTATTCATTTTTTTTACTTGTCCTGAACTTTGGGGTCTGTATGTGTAATGTAATTTTTAATCTGTCCCCAGTGTCTGTGCTAAATTTTGACTCACCTTGGAAATGAAGGCGGGTCTATTGTCTGACCCTAACATTATTGGGAAACCATATCTTGGCAAGATGTCTTTTAGCAACTTTTTGACCACTATCTGTGTTGTCTCATGTTTGGTAGGAAAAGCTTTTGTCCATCCTGAAAAAGTGTCTACAAACACTAGCATGTATTTATAACTATATTTTTCAGGTTTTACCTTAGTAAAGTCTAATTTTTAGTATGTTCTAGGTCGGTTTTCTCTTAGCCTATTGTCTGAGCTGGTTTTATTGCGGGCAGCATTTGTCAGTTGACAGGGTTTGTAAGTGGCAATGATATGCTCAATTTTGGAATTGGTGTCTCGAATCTTTATCTCAGCGTGTCTCAGTAGATCTTGTATTTTTTGAGTGTCTATATGGGTGGCCCGATGTATTTTGGAGAGAAGTTGTTCTCCCAGCACTTCAGGCAGGATAACTTTACAATCAGAGGACTTTCACCACCTGTTGAGGCGCTGGGGCATAGGTCATTGTTTTATCCACCTTAAATCTTTTTTAGTATATTGGGGTTTTTTTTGGCAAGGCAGCACTTTTTGGATCAGGCAGCTGAGTGGTTAGTGTCAGATCAGCCTCTAGGGCTATTTTTTGAGCTGTCTGGTCAGCTAAATTTTTTTTTGGCAATTGGAGTATTTTTTTTCGGTTTCTGGGACAGTGGACAATAGCCAATTTTTTTGGCAGCCATAGGGCAATCAGCAGGGCAAGAATTTTTTCTTTGTTTTTGATAGTTTTTTTTCGGCCGTCAATAGTCTTCTCTCTCTGTAGATAGCCCCATGGATGTGCGCAGTGGCAAAGGCATACCGGCTGTCTGTATACATGTTTAGCTTTTGGCCCTGCCCCAGAGTCAACGCTTTGGTCAGAGCTATGAGCTCTGCCCATTGGGCCGAGGTCTTGGTGGGAGATGGTTTTGTCCAAATGACCTTAGTTTTTGTCACTACAGCTGTCCCAGCATACCTGTGGCCATCTTGTACAAAGCTGTTTTTATCAGTATATCAGGTGTTTTTAGCATCTGGCCATGGTTGGTCTCTCAGGTCAGCTCGAGTCTTATGTACTTGAGCTAGGATGTCAGCACAGTCGTGGAGCAGAGTCTCTAAGTCTGGGTCTGGCAACAGTGTAGCTGGATTTAAGGCAGCTGGGGTCTGAAAGACAACTTGGGCTGGGTTTAGGAGTAAGCCCTGGTAGTGGGTCAGGCAGGGGTTACTGAGCCATCGATCTGGAGGCTGTTTTAGGATTTTTTTAATAGCATGGGGGGTGGTTACGTATAGTTTTGGGCCCAGTGTCAACTTGTCAGCATCTTTTATCATCAGGGCCACTGTCACAATCATTTTTAAACATGGGGGCCACCCGGATGCAACTGGATCAAGTCTTTTTGATAGGTATGCTACTGGGTGGTGCCATGGCCCTAGGTATTGAACTAACACTCTTTTAGTGACGCCTTTGTTTTCATCAACATATAGGTGAAAGGGCTTGGTTATATCAGGCAGGCCCAGAGTGGGTGTTGACAGCAAGGCAGTCTTTATGTGATCAAATGATTTTTGTAGTTTTTCAGTCCATTGGAAAGTCTGATTGTCTCTAGTTACCTCATAAAGGGGCTTTGTAAGTTTTGTGAACCCCGGTATCTACAAGCGGCAGAAGCCAGCTGATCCCAAAATTTTTTTAACTTTTTGAGAGGAATCTGGTGTGGGTATCTTAAGAACTGTCTCTTTTTTGGCATCAGATAGTCATCTCTGTCTCTTTTTGAGTATATATCTCAAGTAGCTCACCTCAGACTTGTAGATTTGGGCCTTTTTGGCTGACGCCCGGTACTCCAACTTTTTGATGGTGGCTAGGAGTCTTTTGGTTTTCTTAAGGCAGGCCTCTTGGGTTTTAGCTGTTATGAGGAGATCATCTACATATTGTAACAGAGTCATTTGGGGGTTTTGGAGGTGGAACTCACCCAGGTCTTTATGTAGGGCCTCGTCGAAGATGGTGGGAGAATTTTTGAACCCCTGAGGCAGCTGAGTCCAAGTCAGCTGTCCATTGAGGCCTTGTTTAGGATCACTCCATTCAAAGGCGATGTGTTGGCTCTTGGGCACCAACGGAAGGCTGAAGAAGGCATCTTTTAGGTCTAGGACTGTATACCATTGATGACTTTGTGGCAGGGAACTCAAAAGGGTATAAGGGTTAGGTACTGTGGGGTGAATGTCCATAGCTCTCTTATTTACTTTATGGAGGTCTTGTACTGGTCGGTAGTCATTTGAGTGTGGCTTCCATACTGGTAACAAGGGGGTATTCTAGGCCAATTGACAAGGCCTTAATATCTCTTGTGTTAGTAACCTCCTAATGTGTGGGGTTATTTTTTGTCAGACTTTTAGGGACATAGGATACTGGCAAACATGGACAGAGTTTGTTTTTGGCTTTAATTTTATATATATAGGTGGTCTGTGTACAGCCAGTCCCATGCCCCCAGTTTTAGCCCAGGCTTGTGGGAACATTGGAAACCACTTGTCCATCTCAGGGCTTGGTGGAGATGGCTCTTGGTGTAGCTGATATTTATCTTTTATGTTTACAGTTAACACTTGAATTGGTTTGTCTTTTTAATTAAGGACTTTTGTACCCCCTGGTTGAAAGTGAATTTGGGCTCCCAATTTGGTGAGCAAATCTCTTTTTAGTAAAGGATAGGGGCAGTCTGGTATAACCATAAATGAGTGGGTTACTCTGTCTACTTTCAAATCTACCATTTTCTGAGTAGTCTATGAATACTTTTTTATGTCTGTGGCTCCTTGGACCCAGGAAGTTTTATCAGAAACATGGCCTTGAGATTTAAGCAGGACAGAATGTTGAGCCCCTGTATCTACTAGGAACTCAACAGGTCTCCCCTCTACTTTTAGGGTTACCCTGGGCTCGGGGAGGGGTGCCAAACCCCATCCCCCCTAGTCACTAAGTTTATCTATAGCCAGGATGGGGGCCTTGGGGCGACTTTTTTGTTGTTTTTGGGGGGGGGCACTCTTTGGCCCAGTGGCCTTTTTCTTTACAATGAGCACATTGATTTTTTTTTTTAACTGGGGGCACTCCCTGCATTTTCTCTTACTTTCTCCTCTCACCACAATCTTTTTCAGTCTACTTTTGCATTCTTTTGGTTCTCCTGCAGTGGCAGCCAGAAGGATCTGAGCCAGATTTTGAGTCTGGCGGTCATCAGCTTTTTTTTTGGTTATTTTGTGGTTTTTCTATTGTTATATACTCTCTCTGTCACTGTCACCAAGTACTGAATACTTTTTTCTCTCTTTTTTTTACTTTTTGTAACTTTTTCTTAATATCTGGTGCTGCCTGGTTGACAAAATGTACTATTACAGCTGTTTTAGTCTCATTTGTCTCTGGGTCCGTAGGAGTGTACTTATGGAAGGCTTTTTGAATTTTTTTTAGGAAGGCTGCAGGGCTTTTGTCTGGCCCCTGCTGTACATCTCTTACCTTAGCCAAATTAGTGGCCTTTTGAACCGCTGTTTTGAGACCTCTCAACAGAGCCTAGCAATAGACCTGGAGTCTCTCTTTACCTTCTGTTGTATTGAAGTCTCAGCCAGGCCGGGGCAAAGGAAAAGAAGTGTTGATAGTGTCAACATTGGTGGTGGGTTGACCATTGTCACCAGGAACCAATTTTCTGGCCTCATTTTGGATCTTTTTTCACTCCTCTGTGGTGAACAGGATCTGGAGGAGTTGTCGACAATCATCCCAATTGGGCTGATGGGTGAACAAAACAGTTTTTAATAGGTTAATCAAATCTCTAGGGTTATCAAAGAATCTGGTGTGTTGAGTGAGCCAGTTATAAAGGTCACTGGTGGCAAAGGGCCAGTAGTGATGAGGTTGGTTATCATGTTCATCAGGGGGCCCTATTGCTCTCAAGGGGAGAACAGTAGAATGTGCCGGTCCTGCCAGCAAGGCAGCATGTCAGTGGGCAGTATTCTGGGTGGGGTCATCTCCGCCACCAACACTCGGAGCTGGAGCCAGCCCTCCCTCTCTAATCCCGGCTGGGGCCGGGGCTTTTCTTTCTGTCTGTTGTCTGGGGGGGGGGAGTCGTAAGAAGGGGGAAAATAAGATCTTTTTCTGTCTCTCCTTGGAGGACCGGGTAAAGCGGCACAGTCGGCTTGGTTTCGGTCTGTTGTTTTGTTTTTTTTTGTCGTGTTTTCTGGGAGTCTTTTTACAGGCTGTCAGGATTATTTTTGGCTGTTGTTTCTGTGGAGGCAAAAAGGGCTTGACCCATGGGGGTGGGTTATAGATTAGACTCTCCCAAGTGATAATGTAGGGAACCTGGTCAGGATGTAAGACAGCTCCACGGACCCTGTGTGTAACCTGTAAATCAAAAGTTCTCTCAGGGGGCCATCTTATCCCAAGGGTGGGCCTCTCTGAGCTACAGAGGGTAATGAATTTAGTCTTTTTAATTTTTAAGCTTAGATTATGAGCATGCTTTCTAACTTTTTAAAAATGGCCCTTTATAAGGGATAGAGGGGTGGTCACAGTCTGTCTCATCGTCTCAGACTAAGTCAACACAATAAACAGACAAACAATACACAACAAAAAGCAAAAAGCAAGACAAAACCGTCCTCTGCCCGATCA
Source organism: Heterocephalus glaber (assembly GCF_053883595.1). Classification (NCBI taxonomy): domain Eukaryota; kingdom Metazoa; phylum Chordata; class Mammalia; order Rodentia; family Bathyergidae; genus Heterocephalus; species Heterocephalus glaber. Next base: position 41,055 of record NW_028258331.1, on the reverse strand, counting down.
GAGACAGCACTGGAAGTGGGAAGATGGCCTCACGCCGTACCACAGGAGCGACCCGCACCGTCCCTCCACGAGTCCCAGCGACTCATGCTCACGGGGCACTCCGTCCCCACAGGGCACTCCATCCCCCCCAGAAGGATCTGGAACGTCTTTCAGGATCCCAGGTTGGTGGCCCTCGCAGCACATCTGTCTAGACCGTCTGCCGACCTTTCCAGAAAAAAATGGGCTCAGACTTTACAGAATCTGGTACGGGGATTCTGAGGGTCTTGGGGATCCCAGATGAGCCCCCAAATGTTGTGTACAGATTGTGAAGTCCCAAAGACCGCCAGGAAGCCATTTTTGATGTAAGCACACGAGGGTCATTTATTTAAGCTCCACCAGGGACTCTCAACTGTCGCCAATGCAGTGGGTCAAGATTGAGAGCTCTGCATTTTAAATTAGTGGGATTTTTATTAAAGTTACAGCAAGGTTTGGGGATTTTTTATTTAGCAATCACATGATTGCTTGGCATTTAGCAAGCATGAAGTGTATACTTCTGATTGGCTAGGCCCATTGGGGGTTGAGGGGTGATTACGTATAGGTTTTATGAGGGAAAAGAGGGACAAAGGTTAGTGGCTGACTGTCAAGTACTGGCAGTCAGTAGACACAATGGTTAATGGTCACGACCATTATGTACTGATGGTCGGCACAGTAACAGATTGTTTTACAAATAGGGGGCCCAGAATGTTTATTTTTTGGGCAAACAGATGGTTGAGCAATTAACTTAAGAACTTTGTTTTGTTATAGAGTGTGTCTTTTGTCTCAGAGCAAGCACATTTTAACCATTAATAATAGAGGCTAGGGGAATAGTGGCTTTTAACAAAATGGTGTCACTTTGGTCTCACAAGCACAGACATTTACCTAACATCTTATCAATACTGGCACAACAAAATTGTTTCTTCTCACCTCAGGGAACATTTTTATGATCAATCACAATCATGTATGAACAACTGATTAAAACACAAAATCGTTTATTTAATTATATTTATTTATTAATTTTTGGTATTTTGAGCTAGAGTTTCATTATGTAGTGAAGGGTGACCTTGTACTCCCTAAGTAGCCTAGGCTGCCCTTGAACTCACTAAAATCCTCTCCTGCCTTAGCCTCCCAAGTGCTAAGATTACAGGCATGCACCATCATACATGGCTAAAATATAAATTCTTGTCACATATATTTTCTGATCTCAACAGAATAAACACATGTACAGAATTAAAAACATGTTAGCAACTAATGAGTCTAGAGGAAAATTTTAAAATCAATTAAAATATTTCTTGATAAATTATTGGTGGGAATGTAAATTAGTTTAGTTGCTAGGAAAAATCTTATGTGGTTCTTCAAAAAAACTAAAAATACAACTACCATATAATCCAGACATTTCTCTTTGGTATACCAAAAAGGCAGCTGTTTGTCCATATTCAGTGTAGCTGTATTTATAGTAGCTAAGATCACTCAAGGTTCCCATTAGAAGATGAATTGATTTTTAAAAACTGGTATACATATAAAACAGAGTACTAGTAAGGCATAAAAAATGGAATTCTATCATTTGCAGCAACATGGATGGAGCAGTAATACATTTAGTGAAATGAAGTAGACGCAGAAAGGCAAGTGGCCTTTAATCTGTCATATGTGGGAGCTAAAATAAGTTTGCCTGAAAGTGCAATACTGAGATTGGGGAGATGTGTCTAGGGAAAGTGGAAAAATGTTAGCTGCATTTTATAGGTGCACATTATATTCTGGTGTGTAATATCATACTTATATAAATTTATATGTAATTACATATATAAATATATTTATATGTCATAAATGGTTAATAGAAGTTAAAATGTATTACTTAAAACTTTGTGAAACAAAGTAAAATGTAATCACACTATGCTAAACAAATAGAATTCAGCAAAAACAGTAAGAAGAAATTTTATATAATGATGATCTAAATAAAAGCAAGAAAGATCTCAAACAGCCTAAGAAGCAAATTCTGGAACTGAAAAGAAAGAACTCAAGCACAAATTTTGTAGAAGGAAAGAGAAAATAAAAATTAGAGAATAAATAAACAAATTATGTATCCTCCAAAAAAGATTCAGCGTAATAAAACAAAACCAAAATGTTGGGTGCCTTTTTTTTTTTATTTAAAGAAAATGGACAAATTTTTGCTAGACCAGCACCAAAAGAACACCAAATCAAATAAATCAGTGATGAAAAAGAAGCCATTACAACTCATTCCACAGAAATACAAAGAATCATCACAAACTCTTGTAAACAAATATACACATGAGTTAGAATACAAAGAAGAAAATGAGAAATTTCTAGGCACAAGAAACCTACCAGTATTGAATCATTAAGTAATAGAAGGTGAGAATGAACCAATAACAAGTAACAAGGTTTGGTTAGTAGTAAAACATCCTCCAAAAAAATGGGAGAGAGAGGGAGGAAGAGAGAGAGAGAGAGAGAGAGAGAGATTCTTTCCTGAAAGTTATCAGGCTTTTCAGAAATAACTAATTGTTAAACAATTCCAAGATTTTGCCAGGTGTGGTGGCCCATGCCTGTAATCACAGCACTGAAGAAGCTGAGGCAAGAGAATCACTACAACATACTTAGGCACTGTCTCCAAAAAAAGAAAAATAGAAAACAATTTCAAGTTATGGAATCAATTTCACAAAATTCCTTCACTCAACTCATTCAGCTTATCTGTTATTTGAGAGTTATCCCAACATCTTTCTACTTGGGCTAGAAATACCCTGATATCAAGCCAAATAAGGACCCAACAACAAAGAAGAAAAACAAACAAGCTAGGCCAATATCCCTGATGAACATAGACGGAAACCATTACCAAAAAAATACTAGCAGATTGAATTCAGCAACATCTTGAAAATTATAACTATAATCAAGTAGAATTTAACCCAGGGATGCAAGAATGGTTCAACAGATGCAAGTTAATAAATGTGATTCATCACATCAAGAGATGAAGGATAAAAGCTGTATGACCATCTGAACAGATGCAAAAAAAAAAAAAGCGTTCAATAAATTCAAATTCCTCCATAACCAAAACACCCACCAAAATAGACAGAAGGAATTTGACATGACTAAGGACAAACATGCAGGAAACACCATACAGAACAGAGCAATAGTCAAAATGTATCCTCTAAGAACTGGAACAATGATGCTAAATTTTGACACTATTTTTTGGAGCAGGGATGGTCATTAATGTTTATTTCTGGTGGTGATATCTCTGATTGTTTCTATGGTATGTTTGACTTAAACACTGGTATGAGCAGGATTTAAAGCCAAATGTGTGTGTGTACATGTGTGTGTGTTTAAAATTTATCAGTACATGTTTGCAGAATATGCATTTTACTGTCATCTTGGGGAGCTGGTAAATGTACATAATACATCTTGATTTTTTTAACCTCCGTCCCATTCCTTACCTCCCTCCTCCTCTCAGTCCCCTCTCTTTACACAAGTACCGAAAATCCTAGACAAAAAAATTGGGTTCAATAAAAAGTACCAGGAATTGAAATTTGAAAGAAAGAAGATAAATTGTCACTTAAGAGGGTTCTGGGGAAGGTTGGAAAAGGGTAATTGAAAAGGAGGAAGGAGGAATAAAAATGTTCAATATGCAATATGTATATGTAAAAATTCCCCAAGATGAATATAATGATTACATCTTACAAATATATACCAATAAAAAGGAAAAAAAACCTTAAAGACTCTACAAGAAATTATAACTGAAAAAAATTCAATAATTTTCAATGGTGCAAAATCAACAGAAAAATCAGCAGTATTTCTAAATACTAGGAACAAAAGAAAATAATTTAAAGATTCTTTTCACAGTAGTTAGAATAATATAAAATATGTGTATAGTACTACTCTTTTAGACTCAATAACTTTCTTTATTTCATTTTTCCTGAGAACAAGATGTTAAAATACATAACTATATTCCATGTTCTCCACTAAAATACAAACTACAAATGAGCAAGCACTTTATCTGATTTGTTCATATTTTTATTTTCACTGTGATATGGCAATATCTCTACTTTTACATAGATAAAAATTAAAAGAAAAAAGAACTGTTTTTTAAAGAGTGGGGAAATAAAACCAATCTCAAAATAATTACACCACACAAAAATTAACAAAGCAAAACAAAATAAAAAGAACCGAACCCATAAACGAGTTATAAAATGGAAACCATGTAACCACATAACAAAGCTTAATAATTAAATGGGAAACACGGAGGCACACAACAAATACAGTATCATGCTTCTAGGATTTTTCACTGTGTAGAAGATGCTCAGTGACTATGTTGGGGGAGCCCGCAGTGAGGCCTCAGGATATTGGCGGCATCTACCCACTAGGTGGCAGTAGCACAGGACCTGTTGTGATTACCAATGTTCTGCAGATATTTCCAAGTGTCCATTAAGAATACCTTGACTATGGATGAAACAACCTGCATACAGCATGGACCTGGAAACATTTGAAAACAGCTCCAATTAAAACCTTTTTTTATGTACTTGCTGTGTAATTTTGGGTTCATCACTTACCCTCTTGAAACACATAGCGCATACAGAGTGGGGCCATAATGTGCTGGCCATATAGAATAATTTGTATGTTTCAAATGACAGGGTCTCGCTATATTGTTCGAACTGGTCTTGAACTCCTGTGCTCTAATACTCATTCTGCCTCCGTGTCCTAATAGTTTGGACTACACATATGCAACACTGTACTCAACTGAATGGAGTTTTATAAGGAAAAATAAGAGAATATTTGTAAATTTCTAGCCTCAAAGGACATGTACAAAAAGATTCAAACACATTACTTATAATTAGCAAATATTTTGTAAATGCAGTACTAAAAAGCAGCACTTAACCTGTGCCATTAATGTGATTTTCCTAATTGTAGTGGGGAAAAAAGACATGAAGCTAAGAAGTGTGGTACTCATTCTTTTATCATCAAAGAACCATATCTCTCCTCCTTGTTGAAGAGAACAGCAATAGTCTGGGGATGGAAGTGGAGATGGTGCCAACATAAGTCAAGTATTTGGAGACCCAAGGGACCTAATCAAAATACTTGCCTAGCTGTCAGACTGGGGAGTCACATTTAATGTAGGGTTCCAATAAGTGTTAGGAGGTTAAAGTGCCAGAAAGCAAAGAATTGTTGTAGGAGTGATGAACACTTGATTTCCTTGACTTCCAACCTTGTCTACAGGGGCCAGAGAATCTGCAGGGAAAAACTGTCCTTCCAGAGAAGAACAATGTCTCATGGGGAACGGTGTGCCCAGCGGTTGGAGTAGCAAGAGAGAAATGTGAGCAGTGATAAGGTCTAAGGAGCCCTATGTATTCTCTCTGCTACTGACTCAGAATGAGCAGACTTGGGCAGGGAAGGACATGGTTGTGTCCTTCAGAGCCCTAAGTCTGGCTCAGAGATCAATGCTGGAATTGTTCCTGCTGTCTCTTCTGGGCACACAGTTTCCTCTCCATCTTTATTCAAGGAATAGTTAGGATTTCCACACAGAGACCTTTTTCTCAGGGATCTCATCTGAGTCAATCTGAGAATCCAACAGTTGCTGCAGGAGGGGTTCAGAGATTGGAAGCCACCAACTTCTAGGTACCTGAAATCCTCCAGAACCAAGCCACCTCAGCCCTGTGCTGTGAGATTGCAGTTAGCAGGGTTGTTTGATGGCTGGCCTAATTAATGCATTACTGTATTTAGTTATGATTTTAGAAAGTGAAGGGTCAATTGAACTCAGCATCTTAGGGTTATTGTTGACCATGACATGAATGTAATGGAAGCACAGTAAGAAGAGGGAATGAGAGGTTGATGTTATTTCTGTAAAAATAAAACATGTTTCCAAGGATCTTTTCAATTATGGGAAGTAGATAAATCAGAATACAGCTATGGAAGGATATAGAGTTAAGTGAAAGTATCTCATTTCTTAGTATTATAGGGCACTTTTGACTATGCTGCTCCATTGAAAAAAAAAACAGTGTATTTCTTTCAACTACAGCCTGGTAGGAAGAGTTTATATTTCGAACAAATTACACTATGTACTATCATGCTTCACATTCACAATTAAACTTTTATTTAGTAGGTAAAATATGATATATTAGTGAAAGTTTTGCAATTGTTTCTTCATAATGGGATTGAATATGAGTTTCTTGGGTCTTTACCTTTTCTATTGCAAACTTGTTATGAACATTTTTTCTTGTGTATTATTAGTATATGATTGTGACACATAATAATTACATTCATTTGATGAGTTGTTACACACACATATTACACTTTATTGTTGTCTTTATTGCATTCTTTGAAACTTAAGAATTGAGATTTTCCACCAAATCTGTTGCTTTCAATTTTGTTTATGTGTCTGAATTATTTGAGAGAAATGTGTGAAAGCTTACAAAACTTATGTCATCAAATATAATTGCTGATTCTATTGTATTTCTCTCACTCAGCTAAGTAGAACATTCACTTGCATCATTCCAATAAATAACATATACCTATACAGAAATACACATTTCTAAATTGTTTTTAAATCTGTTTATCCCTATTGTGCCTTTCATGATTACATCTATTTTTAAAACTTACATGAACTCAGGCACCACTGGTTGCCTTTCCACATCATTTGATTACAAATTACCTTTATCATCATGAAGATATTTTAATCTTTATAAATTTACATAAGGTAAAATTATACTTTTAGATACTACTACTGGGATTTCAAATGATATTTTGGGTTTTTTCTAAGATTTTTGCAATTTAGTCTGGAGTTAGTGTCTGATGTTAATGCTGTTAAATAATTACTATTTTTTTAATTATGTAATGTGCTTGTAGTTTTTATTCCATTTTTTCATATAGTTGTTTGGAAAGCATGAATTTAATTACATTTTCACTGCCATTCATCATCCCTTAAGTTCTTAGATTCTCTCAAAATTTCTTTTTCTGTATGACACACGCATTCACACTCATGCTGTTTTCATTAGGATGCCTGGCTAAGCTCTCAGATAAACTGTAAATACTTTTTACTCTCAGTGCAGGCTTCTTTCCAGTTTGGGCTCTCCTGAGCCTCCTGCTCAATAGTACCCCTAAGAATTTTCTCCCATACGTGATGGTTATGCTTAATAGTTTTGCTGACTGCATTATACTTAATATGTACATTTTAATGGTATTTTGTATCTAACACTAATTTTAAACCTATATGAATTTCAAGTAATTTTTAATATATTATTCTGTGTCAATTTTTCAGAGAGAATTTTTGCACAGAAAATGTTTTGGTTTTATTTAGTTAAGTGTCTATCTTCTTGTATATTTGTTCCTTATCTAAAAATATTTTACACACCTGAATTTTTAAACATAGTTTTCTTGATGTATATCCAAATCATAGTTTACTTTCATATTGAGCTGCTTAAAACCTCTGACTTTTCATAAAGTATCTAAGCTGAAGTACCAAATTTATTTTCTTTCAGAAAATAGCTATGAATCCCATCTTGTTATCATGCAGGATTTTCCAAGCAATTGAAGAATAATATCACTTAGGATAAACATCTATATGTATGGAACAAAATTCTTAACTAATTCAACACTTAATAACTGAGTATCTTTGTGTGCCAGAATCTTCTACAAGCAATGCATAATATAAACTTTATGCCTAGGTATTTATCAATGTAATTATAACTCTATATTGATATCATTCTATTATTGCTACTTTATATCTAATTATAGTATATGTTCAATGCTTCATTCAAATTTGTTTAATGCAACTGCTTTATAACCACCATATTTTATGTGGTACTCTTCCCCCACAATTGCTTTTATTTCAAAACATCTCATTTTCTTTATTTTTTTCTAAATAATTCATAGTTAATCACACACCATTGTGAAAAGAAATATGAGCAATGCAAGTAAAGTCCCTGCTCAATTGTTCTTCATATTATATTAGCTAGGAAAGAATACAATAAAATAAACATGTGTTTGATGTTATGTTCTAGGGACCTATCACAGGGAGATGTTTATTTAATGTAAATCTTTATGAACTTCCTGCACAGTTTTATAAATATGATGCTGGGAAACCACCACTTGTTTTCTGAATACCAGAACTAGTTCTAGAGTGTGCAAATGGAGTTTCCCAATATAATATATATATCCCACTTCGAAGAATTATATATTATATATATATAATATATATATATCCCACTATATATAACATATCTCACTTAGAAGTAGAAGCTAGAAAGAGTGGGAGGGGAGAGGGAATGTAGAGAAGATGAGTAATGGGTAAAGGAAACAGCCTGATAGGAGGAATTATTTCTATGCTCTGTAGAAAGTAGGGTAATGATGGTTGACAGCTACTAATTGTGTCAGTATTTCAAAATATCTGGTAGAGAAGATTTTGAATGTTCCCACATGAAGAAGTAGTAAATGTTTAAGGTGATTGAAATGTCAGTTATCCTGATCTGGTCATCACACAATGTTTAAAAGAATTGAAATATATTACAGTACTCCAAAAATATGCAGTTATTGTGTCAGTTAAAAATTGAGGCAATAGTTTTAAAGAGATTTAAATGTTAAACTTAAGAATACAAAAGGAAAGAACCTCACAGGAACAATGAGAAAGCAGACTTTCTCATCTAATATTAAATTATACAAAGACCAGTTGGTCAAATGAATGTACCCCAGCCACAGGGAAGGTAATTTTTCTGGTGTCTCATGAAAAATATGACAAAAAATATTTTGTTCTTCATTCTACATTTTTATTTCTGAATTGTTGAATTCTTTTCTAAGCTTGCTCTTTATTTTCTCTTGTAGTTTTCAGACTGTGTGTTTCTTCATAAAAAAATGTCTTTTGGACAAATATATTTTTGTCCTTTATTATTTTGCTGGACATCATGAACATATACCTGGAATTGGAATTCCACCAGAAAGATGGAAGCCTGCTCTTCCTTATCATCTCTCAGGGACCACCTGTGCTTATTAAGACTTTTCCTCACTCAGATCCATATAATCCCCCTCCTCTATTTTCTGAGCATATATTTGCTTCTGTAAAAACAGGACAGATACTTCCCATAACAATATAGGGTCTCATAGTTACACAGGATGAGATATTGATGAACTGGAATTTCTAGATTCCATTTCTATATTCTTAGGAAAAAGTTAATTTGATGATAACTTGTCTCATATCAATTTATTTCTAATAATGTGGTTGGGGCTAAGATGAACATAATATAACTACAGTGTGCTCTCTGTCTGTGCATAAGTGTGTATGGTTTGTGTGCTTTTAGTGATGAAGGTAATTTCAGAGAAGGGCTTTCTTGACACAATATTCACATAGATCTCAACATATGATGATTTGACATATGGTTTCTTGCTTTTATGATGGAACAATACTCATATGAAGGAAATTGCACTCTACAGTTTTTCCTTTACTCATATTAGTAACATATGTTATCATACTCTTCCCCAAGGCTGCATACATGCAGCAATCAGTCATCCACAATATCACAAGAGAAAACAACCTGAGACTATGGTGTACTCTGTTACTAAGCAGGATTTTTGTAGGTAATATGAATTAAATGCTTTTTGACTTATGTAACCTCAACCTGTAAAGTTTAAATCAAGATATAATCCTGTCATAAGTCAAAAGGCTCTAAATGGTAATTCATAGTACAGAGGCCAGCACTCAAAACAACAAATGTAGAGAAAAAAATCTTCATTTTAAATTGGAGATAAAACTTTGCAACCAACTTATTAAAGACCAAATGAAAAACCTTTAGACACAGGGAAATCTTTTCTTGTGATATTTCAGTGACAACAAACTCTTCACTCTTCAGTGTTTTATGTACTTCATTATATTATTAATTTACACAATATTGGAGCCTAACCATGCGGTGCAGTATGATAATCTGATACATGCATACAAAGTGTACTGACCAATATTTTATTGTACACATATGCTACATTTTAATTATTTATTAATCGATTGGTGGGAGCCTAGGTTAATTTCATATCTTGCTTAATGTGAATGATGCCACTATACACGTAGGTGCTATCCCTTTAAAGTATGTTTCATATCCTTTGGATATACACATGGAATTCTTCAGTATTTTCTAACACCTCTCCTTACTCTCCTCTTTTAGAATCATATTAAATTATTCTTATATCTTACCTGATTTAATTTCTACAAAATCCTAATGAGCCAAGCATGGTTATTGTCACATTTTACAGCACAAGGATATGGAGAATCTGTGTGTTTAACTATAATCACATAAAAGAACAACGAATGTAATTGACACCACTGAGATTTTTGAACTTGGTAGGTTCCTCTAAGCTCTGTGATCTTATGATCTACACAAAATGTTTCTCTTTTAAATACATGTTTATATCTAATTATATACACTACAAGAGAAATTTATGGTGTAGATGTGGTTGCAGTGGGAAATTTTTTGGAACTCTTTAATTTGAATAGGTATACTAACTGCACATGTTTTGTGGTAAAATGTAATATTACAGTAATTATGGCCATCTCTTTAAACATTTACTACTTTCTGTGTTGGAAACATTCAATATCCTCTCTACGTATTTCAAAATATACAAAAATGTATTTTTAATTATAATTTTTAAGAACTGTGCTATAGAGGACTAGATCTTGATTCTTTTCCATGTATTTCTGTACTCACTATTTGATCTCATTTATCCTCCCTTCCTCTCTGTGCTGCACAGCCTCTATGACTATTGTACTCTTAGCTTCTAGGAAACCAACATGTTCAGCCTCCACACCCGAGTCACACACCGTGCTCTTACTCTTTTTACAGAAACACTCCTCTTTCTTGGCTTGAACAACTGAATGCCACATGTTTTTCTGGGTCTAGTACTGTCTGTTCCTCCTGCAGACACAGCTTCCCTAGAGAATCTTGTGGCACTCACTCCATCTTCCTTGAGATCTTTGTTCAACTGTCATCCTATGTACTGGTTTTGCCTGAAAGATAATTTAAAGAAAATAAAAAACAATAAACATCCATATGGGGTCTATTTTTATTTTCTTTCCTTTTCTTCCAGGCATTTGCCATGATCTCACATCTTATAAAATGTTTAAAGTTTGCTTGTATAACTTCTCCATCATTAAATTATATGTACAATGGAAATAAGTATTTTGCACTCTTCACGTATCATCTAGGCAGTTCTTTTAACAAGGTTTATATTCAATTTTAAATTTTGTAACGTATACAAATTTTTTTCATTTCAATAAGAGAACACATGATCTCTTAACACCAAGGTGAACATTGGATAGAAATTTCCTATTACAGATGCCAAAATGGTCCAATAATGGGAACCAATAAATACATGAAACATAAAAATGATGTGTTGACTATAGAAAATATATGATATAATTTGGGAAAAATTACTAATGCAAGTCTATTCCTCTTTCATCCCCATACCTCTCTCTGTCTCTTTTCTTTCTCTCCCTCTCTCTCTCCCTCTGTGCAGTTGATATCAACAATATGGAATCCAAGAATTACACACAAAGTGCACAATTTCTTCTTTTGAGATTTTCAGAAGATCCAGCACTGCAGCCTTTACTGTTTGGAATTTTCCTATCCATGTACCTGGCCACTGTGTTAGAGAACCTGCTCATCATACTGGCCACAGTGTCAGACTACCAACTGCACACATCCATGTACTTCTTGCTCTCCAACCTTTCTTTTGTGGACATTGGTTTCACCTCCACCACAGTACCAAATATGCTGGTGAACATCCACACACAGAGCAAGGTCATAAGATATAAAGGCTGTATCGCTCAAGTGTATTTTTTCATACAGTGTCTAATGTTGGACAATATTCTGTTGACTGTGATGTCCTATGACCATTACATGGCCATTTTCCGCCCTCTGCATTACACGGTCATCATGGACCCCAAGCTCTGTGTGTTGCTGGTTCTAGCATGTTGGATGCTGAGTGTCCTAAATGCCCTGCTACAAAGCTTAATGGTGTTATGGCTGTCCTTCTGTACTGACTTGGAAATCCCACATTTTTTCTGTGACCTAAATCAAATAGTGCACTCTGCCTGTTCTGACACCTTTCCTAATGATGTGGTGATATATGTTACCACTGTGCTACTGGGTGGTGGTCCCCTTGTTGGCATTCTTCACTCTTATTTTAAGATAGCTTCCTCCATACATGCAATCTCATCAGCTCAGGGGAGATATAAAGCATTTTCCACCTGTATGTCTCATCTGTCAGTTGTCTCCTTATTCTATGGCACAAGCCTAGGTGAGTAACTTAGTTCTGCTGTTGCCCAAAACTCATACTCAACATCAACAGCCTCAGTAATGTACAGTGTGGTCACACCCATGCTAAACCCCTTCATCTACAGTCTAAGGAATAAAGATATCAAGAGTGCTCTGAAAATATTATTTATGAGGGCAACTAAGAGCTGGATAATGTGCTCATGATTACCATTTAAACTTTTCTACATTACTTATTTTTATATTATTTTCCTAATGCTCTAAAGTTTCAAAAATAGTATTGCACATATTTTACCTTTCCCCCTTATGTTATGGATCACCTCCTAGTTATCAAGAATAATTTCTTCTTAAAAGGTAAATATCAAACCAAGTAATGTTTTCATTGCTGTTTTATTTTAAATAATATTAATTTTTTCGACTCTCATAGATAAAACTAAACTTGGCACTTAGACATATTTTTATAATTTTCTATTGAAAGTTGTGATCTATATTAGTTCTTTAATATAATGTAAATTTTAACATCACTGAATCTTATAAATGTCCTTCGTTCATTATAAATTAAGCTTCATTCTCCTTAGGATTATATTTTTTTCTCAGCTCATTGTCACAGCTTCTGCCATTCAGCAGCAACTGGCATGGTGGTGGGGACTCCCACTTGTGCACTGACAGTGGGCCATGAGGGGTGAGCAGGATGTCCTGTAAACACAAGCACTTCCAATGTTTGGGGGAGGAATTAGTTAGCGCCAGTTCCAGAACTTGTCTCTTCTCTTGGCAAGGTTTCACCATTTGGAGTCACTTTCAGCTCATGTAGCAGAATAGAAGAAGAGACAGCAGGAACAAGTCCACCATTGATCTCTGAGCCAGACTTAGGGTTCTGAAGGAAAACAAAAACATGTCCTCTTCAGCTCAAGGCTGCTCATTCTGGGCATATCATTCCCCCATGGGATGTTGTTCTGCTCCAGAAAGATAGTTCTCCCCTGCATATTTTCTGTTCTTGGGAGACAAGATTGAAAGTCAGGGGGATCCAATGTTCATTACTCCTGCATCAACTGTTTGTCTTCTGGTGCTCTAACCCCCTAACACTTATTGGATCCCTACATTAAAGATGGCTCCCTAGTGTAACATCAAGGGAAGTATTTTGATTAGGTCACTTGGTCTACAAACCTTTGACCTGTGTTGGCACCTTCACCTCTCCCCTCCCCAGGATCCTGCCATTCTCTTCAAAAATGAGAACTATGGTTCTTTAATGATAAAACAATGAATACTGCACACTTAGCTGCATGCCTTTTCCCCCCAGTACAATTAAAGAAATCACATTGATAGCAAAGGTTCAGAGCTGTCATTTAGTCCATCATTTACAAAACATTTGGTAGTTACAAGTGATATGTTTGGATCTTTTATACATGTTTCCTTGAGGCTAGAATATTATAGATATTCTCCTATTTTTTCTAATAAAAGTCCATTCAGTTCAGTACAGTGTTGCATATGTGTAGTCCAAACTACACAGGATACTGAGGCAAGAATTACTAAAGCACAGTATTTTGTCAGCTTGAGTAGCATAGAGAGACCCTGTCCTTTAAAACAAACAAGAAAATATACGTCTATTCTATATGGTCAATGCTTTATAGCCTCATTTTGTATGTGCAGAAATGAGTCGCCACATGGTAAGTGATCAACCCAAAGTTACAAATCAGGTACATATGTGTGATTTTAATTTGAGCTGTTTTTAAATGTTTCTACACCTGTGCTGTATGCATGTGTTTTCATCCACAGACAAATTATGTCTAATGGACACTTGGAAATATCTGCAGTGTTGGTAATCACAACTGGGCCTGTGCTACTGCCACCTAATGGGTCAAAGCCGCCACATATTTTGAGGCCTCATTGCTGATTCCTCTAACAATCCCCACAGCAAAAAGTCCTGCAAACACAAGACCAGTGTGCCTTCCTTGTTGCCATTTAATTATTAATCTTTGTTATACAGTTACATGGTTGCCATTTCATAACTTGGTTTTGGTTTTCTTTCTTTTTGTTTTGTTTTGGTTTGCTGCTTTCTTAATTTTTGTGTGGTATAATTATTGTGAGATGGGTTTTATTTCTCCACTCTTTAAATACTCTTTTTTCTTATAATTTCATTCTATGTAAAAGTAAAGATATTGCCATATCACAGTGAAAATACAAATGTGAAAAAATTAGATAAAGTATTTGCTCATTTGTGGTTGGTAATTTAGAGGTAAATGTCGAATATAGTCATGTAAGTATTTTCACGTCTTTTTCTCCTCTGGGAAAATGAAATGAATAAAGTTATTGAGTCTAAAAGAGTACAATTTGTATGCTATGTGCAATACTTCATACAATATTGTCTTGAGAGTTTTTCACATGTTTGATAAAGACCAGAACTAGGAAGAGAGTGTTTCCCTTGGATTTTTGTAAAAAGAATTCAAAGCCAAAACCCAACAATAACAAAGATATATAAAATGTAAGAAAGGTTCTTGCCTTTTTTTTCACACTATATGAAAAACAAGGTGAATAAATATTAAATAATAAACACACATGTATCTTTTCTTTATTTTTATTTTTAATTGACACATAATTGATTCACATATTTGTAGGGTACAGGGTTTATTCATGTGTATATTGTTCAATGATGAAATCAATCTAATTAGCATGTCCATTATATCAATTATTTATCAGTTTTAGGATTGGGCATATTCCAAATCATCTCTTGTAGCTAGTTTGAAACATACTGTAAATTGTTGGTAAGTATTAAATTGTTGCTGTGGAACACTAGAAATTTTTTCTCCCATTGTTCTCTTTTTTCATACTATTTTCCATCCTCTCTAACTCCCATTCCAACCATCCTTCTTCCACCATAGTGGCCTCTGTTGTACTCCCTACTTCTATGGGATAAACATTTTCAGTTTGCACATATGAGTGAGGACATTGTTATCTGTCTGTATGGACATGGCTTACTTCACTTAATATAATGTCCCTCAGGGTCAATAATGTGGTCACGAATGACAAAATTTCATCTTTTATAGCTGAATACTCTTTTATTTTGTCTATGCATCACATTTTCTTTATCTGTTCATCTATCATTGGCTATTTAGGTTGACTCCCTTTCTTACTACTGTTACTAATGCTGCAATGGATTGGAGGGGGTGAAGGGAGGGCAGGGGATTGTGGAGAAAATAAGAAACAAGATACATCATGTAAGGGTACAAGATCCCAATGATAAAAGTAACTGTATTGTATACCTAAAATGTACCAATAAAATTAATTGAAAAAATAATGCTGCAATAAATCCAAGAGTATAGATGTTTCTTCAATGCAATGATTCCTTTCCTTTGGATATATTCTCAGCAGTGAGTGGTACAAGTTGCCTGAAGTGGTGGTTCTTTATGCTTGTTTGTCTGACTCTTTTTCCCCCTGAGGGACCTCTAAACAGTTCCATAGAACTGTTTTAATGGACATTCTTATTAAGGGAAATGATCTTTCCTTTTTCTCCATGTTTTCAACAGGGGATTTTTTTAAATCTTTTTGATAGTGGCCCTTCTATGTGGGATGATATGGCATGTCTCAATGTGATTCTGATTGTGATTTTTTTACATTTACATTTATATAACTTCTTTTCAGAAGTATCTACTGAGATAATTGGTCAATTTTTAAAGAAGACTACTTATTTATTATTGACTTATTTGGCTTCCTTTTATAGTCTGTGTACTGACCATTTTCAGATTAATAGTTTGCAAATATTTTCTCCCACTATGTAGGTGGTATCTTCACTCTTGATCATTTTCCTTGCTGTTTAGTTCTCTCTTTTTTATATACAATCCCATCTGACTATTATCCTTACTGTGGTCTGTTTTCATTTTCCTACCCAAAATACTTTTGCCTTTACCTATTTTCTAGAATGTTTGTCCTGTCATTTCTTTCAGTGATTTCAGATTTTCAGGGGTAACATTTAGTATTTATAGCTTTTATGCAATTTTAGTTGATTTTTGCATATAGAATGAATTAAATGTATAGTCTCATTCTTTGTTAATTAATACAATGTTCTCACCAACATTCATTGAAGAAAATATTCTATCTCCAATATATATTCCAGGCACAATTGTTGAATCGGACAGAAATCCCAACATTCATATTTTAGAGAACATACCAGTTCTTCAGTTTTGTTAATTTTTCCCCTTTAGAGGATCCCCTTGATATTTCTGAAGTGCAATCCTTGTCTCAATCTCTCCCAAGGGGGTATGTATTAAAATATTTTAATTTCTTTATATCTCTGAGAAATATAACTGCATGATGGTCAGTTCAAATCATTGTCTAGGCAATTACTTATCAGTACTAAAATACTTGATTGTCCATATAATTAAATGAGAAAGAAATAACACAGTCTAATTCAAATCAAGTAAAAGTTAGGAAAGAATTTTCATGCACCATGGAAAATGGCACCCTGTACTCTGATGAAAAAAAAATCAGTTTTAATAGGAAGATTCCACATGATCTACATTTATGTGCTAGATATTCAGATAAGACAAGCAAGTACATGACATTTTAAAAGAGACTTTGAGGAAAAACAAGGAGAAATCCACAAATCCTTTTCAGAAGGTTGTCTGGGAAGAGGGAAGAACCAGTGCAAAAGTCCTTAAGAAAGTAGTTGTTTCAAGGTTTCAAAATCAACAAGGTGACAGTCTGGTAGGAAGCATAAGGAAGAGAGGCCAATGAAAGAAATGAAGAACAAAGTGCCCTCATAGCTGCAGAAGATTCAAGACACAAGAAATCTGTCTGTATAGA
Source organism: Heterocephalus glaber (assembly GCF_053883595.1). Classification (NCBI taxonomy): domain Eukaryota; kingdom Metazoa; phylum Chordata; class Mammalia; order Rodentia; family Bathyergidae; genus Heterocephalus; species Heterocephalus glaber. The sequence goes on along the minus strand of NW_028258331.1, from coordinate 23,995 downwards.
CCTTATTGGGTTTATGTTTACAAGTTGGCCCCAATGGCTGGGTGAATTAATTGAAATGCATTCCCTCTTTATTTTTTTTTTTTGTTATTGTTGTTATTTTATGTTCTAGCCTCTCCATTATGACTTACATTTTGAAACATATTGAAACATGGTTCTTTTCTCTGAAGTCTGATTTCACCTCCAAAGGCAAAGCCATGCATGCATGCACACATACAAACACACATGCGCGTACACACACACACACACACACACACACATACACATACAATTTAAAAATACACCATAACTCACGATCTCCTGAGGTCAGGTTAACAATGTGTTCTTCTAATCTGAAGTCAGACTGTTTAAAGGAAATTGTTACAAGGCAAGCAATCAATGTGAAAATACTTTTTAAAAAATTCTTTTATTGGTATATTTTAGGTATAAAATATGTTTATACTTATCATAGTGTACTTGTACCTGTATATGATGGATTTTGGTTCTTATTTTTTCCACATTCCTTGATCTCCCTTTGCCCCCTCCACCCTTCCCTATTTACAAAGACTTTGTTTCCATTTTTTCTTTATCTTATAATTTTTCCTTTTGAAGGGGGAAGGAATGAAAATATTTTCTTCAAAGTATGCAAGAATTGTGTACAGAAATCCAGTTCATATAATTCTCATATACATATATCCTGGGACTTCCATTTCAACATTGCTATTTTCTACCCTATATTAAAAGAAATAGAAAATATCTGTCAATAAACACACAAAAAGGGATAAACTGAATGGGTCTGAAGAAAAGGATTGTAAAAAAAGTAAATGCTTCATTGTTTCTGGCTAAATCTCAATTTTTTTCAAATCCAATTTTATCCTGTGGAGCAATAAGAAAAACAAGAACAAAAACAAGTTTCTCAAAATACAAAAGAGATAATATCTTTTATACTATCAAGACATTTATGTGGGCCAGGCATTTAGCTCAGTGGTTCCACCACCTCCCATGCAAGGGCAAAGTCCCAAGTTCGATCCATGGTACCAAAAAATACATGGTACCCGAAAAGACATTTTTGGATGTAATATCCAACAGATGGGAATACATAAAAAGGAGAAGAAAGCAAAGTTCAAAAAGGGAAATCTTCAAAGAACACAATTTGCATATCTTTATATTAAACTTTTGAAATTTTTCCTGCAGCTTTCAATATAAATCTGAGTAATTGAGATTTTTGAATTTTTATTCACAGGTAATATTTGTACATATTTATAAGCCACATATAATATCTTAATAATTGTATGTATTGAGTAATTATTAAATCAGAATTAGCACATCCACTACTTCAGATGTTTTTGATTTGTTGAGACCCATCAATACAGACTCTAGCAGCTGTTTTGAAATTTCATGCTACTGTGCAAAACCTCATCAAAACTCATTCTTCCCACATACTGCAAATGCACCAACTGACCAACATCTCCCCACGCATCCAACACTTCATGTTCCCAGTTACTGGAAATCATTATTCTACTATCTATTGTTTGGGAACAACTTTTTAAGTTTCCACAGCAAAACCCAATTGGTAATTGTCTTTCTGGGGATTAAGCCAGAAACATAAAGATACATACAAATTATTTTTTGTATGTTTCAAGAGCAGATGAAACAAATCTCCTCTCTCTCTCTCTCTCTCGTGTGGAATGTTTTCTATATTATTGCCAGGCAATCAAATTTGAAATTTTTGGCCAAACATTGGGTGCTCTAGATCTGGTTGTAATCATTAACCATCATGCATAGGACCATATTCTATAAAATCCTTCATTCCTCATGAAAATGTTGAACTTTTACAATGAATAAAGCTATGCGTGTTTCTTTTTACTTTGAATCCCTCAAAAACATTTATGATTCTGTGTTTTGTCTTAACATGAATGGTGCAAGATGCAAATGAACAGAGATTTCACCTATTGTACTTATCTTTTTTGTAATCACAGGCATGTGTGAATATCTGTATTGTTCCAAATAAAATTAACAAAATGAGAAATAGAGAAAAATGGGAAAAATGAATAACCATGTTTATTAAAAACTGAATGGAACAGAAAACATTAAGTGAAAGACAATGTATAATATCTATAATTTGATGTTCTCCGGATGGACTAATAATTAAACTAGCAAAGACTACACGAAAATATGTGTAATAATGCATTTTCCTAGACTTTTGCATCCTCTAGAACAGTGGCAGTGAACCTACAGCATCTGGGCCTAAGTGGGCTGCTTGTTATTGAAAACTGTAGAGGGTTCACCATCAGTGCTGTAGAAAATGCCTAGTTACTATTTCTTCAATGAGTAAGGACTTTTCCTTCTGCATACAAAGATATTTAACATATGAAAAGGATGTATTTCAACTAAGTGGGGAAATCCTGAACAGTTAAATAAAATCTGGCATAAATGAGTATCTGTATGGAGAAAAACTAAATTGATTGCATAGTTCACATTTCTCATGAGAAATCAGAGATACTAAAAACCTAAGTAGGAAAGTGTATGTTACATTTTAGAGAAACATCAAAAATTACATAAACTACATTTGTATGCAAAGTTATCTGGTAGAAGACAAGAAACTGAGAATTAAGAATATAGGCCTCAATCAGTGATAAAATTTAAATCAGATTATATCTAAAGGTATCTTTCTAGTATTGATAAAGAAAAAATTAAACTGAATATTTCATTTAAATGCTAACAAACATAGAAAATGGGCATGAGTTTAAAAAGCAAATCAAAATGTTTTTCCTACTCAGACATAAGAAATGGGCTCAGCTCATTCAATGATGTTCCAGAAGTAATTATTCATTTCTCTATTCAGCTTGATTTATAGAACAAATCTGACATATGTTCATTTTGTAATGAAGTTGATCTAAGGTGCTCAATCTGTATTCTAACTGAGCTTCTATTTTAATTGCTTAACTGTCTACTCTGTGCCTTACATTACTGAGTTCAGTGTTTCCTTCTATTTTCTGCATGTTATATAAAAGTATCAACAAATTAGTCAAGCAAGCAATTAACCACGGTAAAAGCTCAAATCTGGACTGGGCTAGTTTAACACTCAGGTGCCACAGGTACATGTTCTTGACTCCAAGCCTCTAAGAAGCTTCCTTCAGCACAGTCTGAACTGTAGTACTCACCTGGATGGGTTTTCTCAATGGAAGGGATTCATGAAAGGCCAAATTCCTCCCTGAATAGTTTACTATGCAACTGGAAGCTGTATTGCCACCAAGACAGTACAAAGGGGTCAAGTGATATTCCCAAAGTCAGATGCAAGAATCCAAAGTAAATGAGCACATTCCATTCAGACCAAGAATGTACATTCCAGGGAGCTAAGGAAGGAAATATTTAAAGATCTGTGTATCTGTTTGTTAAGCACATCTCCCTCCTTTTATCCTAGGTCTGAGCAGCTAAATTCCCTGTGGGATATTGCTCTGCACAAAGCAATTTTCTTGCTGATTCTCAGGTCCCCAAGACACCAAGTTAAATGTCAGGTGAATTAGTCCATATTACTTCTTTTCCATGGTGTTATCTGTTCTACAATGGTCGAAATACATAACACTTAATCCTGAAACTGGGCTACAGGTGTCTCCAAAGTTTGACAATGAAAGTCTTTCTTTACAAGGACCCTTAGATTCTCAGAGCCTTGATTGTTCTGTGGACAATACTGATATCTTCTATTCCTTTCTTCAAGAAAGAATTGTACTGGGAACCTTTGAATAAGATGGCAAATACTGGGCTGGGGATTTAGCTCAGTGGTTCCGCTGCCTGCCTTGCAAGTGGGAAGTCCCGAGTTCAATCCCTGGTACCAAAAAGAAAAAAAAAAAAGACAAATACTACAACACTTGGCTTCTTGATACATTTTCCAAAACAATAAAATTATAATGATATAACACTAATTAGGAACTCTCATTTGATCATGCACTTATAAAACTTTTGATAATTCAAAGAAAACCATCAAGATTTTATGCATATTGCCCTGAGATTAGCAATTCATAAGCCTTCACTCATTTTTAAAGTACATTCTTTGTTGTTTACACTCTCATGAGTTTCATTCTACATTTATACAAATAATGCTCCAAATGATTAAGTGATCAACTTAACTAGGAATTGTTATCCAAATATGTGAATTTTAGAGGTCCAGAAACCTTCAGCATATAACATAATGAAGAGTCATGAGTTCAGGGAGTGGAGGCATAAAACATAGCAGTTGCTCAGGAGATATTTCCTGTGCCATGAATACATTGATTTGTTAGTACAATGACTTTGAGATACTAGTTGGAAACACCAGTGCAATAACTCAGCCTGGTAGATGAGAGTATGCATCATTGGGAAAGAATTGTGGAAAAAAAGCATTTAGTGCCCCGAATACAGAAAGTTTAGAAGACCTGATAAGGAATATCTTGGAAATATTTAGAAAAGGAGTCTTGAAGATCATCACTGCTCTGCTCAATTTGAAACATTAAACTGCTCTGTTTTGAAAAGGCAATATGGACAGAAAATCTGAGAGCTCCTAATGCAAAAGTCAGACTTATTCAATAGCCAGCAGAATAACAGGACATCAGTCCTAACAACACAAGGAACTGAATTCTGCTAAAAACTTGATTGAGCCTAGAAAAGGCTTCTGAGCTCCAATTGAGAACACATCATGACTAATAACTAAATTTGTCCAGTGTGAAGCCCTAAGCAGATAAATCAGCAAGACCTATCCTGAAATTATCTACAGAATAGAAGGATAATATTTGTACATTGTTTTAAGGTGCTCAGGTTCATGTATTTTTTTTGTAGTAATAACATATATACTTATGTTTGTTTTAAATTTAAATGGACACAGAACACATTCATAAAAGGCCAACAAACAGTGTTGTTGAACATGGTGCTATTTCTCATCAGAGTGAAACCTGGCATGCATCATGTGTGAAAATGTATCTATAGAAACATGTAAAAATCAAGACCCCAAAAGAGGGGACATATGTCATCTCTATCTGGAAAATCACATTACTAGTTATACCTCAAGGGTTAGTTCCCTCTGGGGAAATGGGCCAAGAAATCTGTTGATGACTAGGACAAGCCATAACTATCTGTTATGCCTGTCCTCAAGACAGTTGAAAATCATGCTGTAGTGCCTTCGCATTCTTATGGAAATAGCTATGTGATTACTTAGCATGATTAAAAGCAGCAAGAAATCCTATAAGCTGATCTGCTTGTGCATAGTCATATGAAATTGGTCCAGCAAGATTTGTATGTGATCAAATATAAAAGGGCACAGTTCTTTGATGTACGGTCTTGTGTAATATTTTTTTCCATTAAGTTTATTGGTACATTTTAGGTATAAAATACAGTTAGATTCATCATTGTGATCTTGTGCCTTTACATGACATGTCTTTGTTCTTATTTTTTCCCATTTCCCTGCCCTCCCTTCAGCCCCTCCTCCCTTCCCTATTTACAAAGACTTTGTTTCCATTTTTTCATTTTCTCATATTTTTTCTTTTCCCCTCTTTCCTTTCCCCTACTCCTCGCACTTCCCCTACTCCTTCAGACCTTTTCTTCCTATTACACAATATCAATTATACATTTTGATCCTTCTTTAAACTTTTAGTTTTTCACACCAGAGAAACTATTCAGTATTTATATGTCTGTCCTCTTTATTTTCACTTAAGAGTATTGGACTTTTGTAATCTTAGGTAGAGAGGACCATAGTTCCTTCCAGTCTATGAGTCAAACTGCATAAGAGAAATCACTTAAAATATTAAGAGCTTGAGAAAGGAAGATTACAATTACAAATAAAATGGTTAGCAACTCTGACCTCTGAGAATAGAGACAAGGTGTAAACAACACATAGATAAAGGAAGAGCTCCAAATTGCTGTTTGGCCCTTAGAGGACCCATGGGTGAAATAATTTGAGGCACCTTGAAACAGCTGAAATTGAATAACCTTGGGGAGAATAAATTCATTTCATGCAAAAAACTAAAATACAGGATCTCCAGGATGATAATTATCTATCTGTCCAATGAAATCTGCAAAGGCTGCTTGTCGTTACAAGGCAGTTTGTACAGCATCTGCATTTGAGCTTTATCAATTGGAATAACGAAATGAGGATTAGCACCAAATAATTGTTTGGTATGATTACATCCCAAGGAAACTATTTTTGCAATTTTCTTTAGATATACTTGTACAGATTTCACTAAGTGTTTAGATAAAAACAATCATTTTGTGGAAAAGACCTGTTTCTCATACCACTGTACTATTAAATCTGTATGTGAATGGGTGTGTTAAGCACAGACGAGTCAGTTATTTAGAGTTGATGTGAAAAATCTGGTGGTTATGTATGCTTTGCTCTATTAATTGTAACTTGTTTTGTGCCTCTAGAATCTCCCTGTCATATTTTATAAAAATTTAACAACTGAAAAGTTGCTATCCCTATTTTAGGCCTAATCAAATAAAAGGCAAATCAAGGTCAGCCACTCAACCACAAAGGAATGTTGAAAAAGCAATCTTTTAAATCTATAAATATAAGTGACCACTTCTGGGGAATTACCATTGGGTTTGCTAAGCCAGGTTGCTGTGCCCCCATCAGAATGAGGCTCTCATTAATAGCTCATAAGTCCAGAGACAAATACTATTTGCCTCATCTTTTGGGAATAACAGAGATGGGTGTGTTCCAAGGACTCACATATGGTCTTAAGTACCCTTTGTTAAGTTGTTCAAATATAAGTTGCTCTAAAGTGGTTAGTTTCCATCTATCAACCCAAATGAGGTCATTTGATTTCCATTCTAAAGGCAAAGCTGCCTTGGGTGGAGGAACTTCTTCAATAGCCCCAACTAAACATTTTTGATCATATCCGATTCCAAGGTGATTATTTTTCCTTTGCTGTTCTATAGGCTTTGTTCCACTCTGAAGTTGCTTTCCTAATTCTTTTCCAAATTCATATCCCATTCTAGATATCATTTGTTGAACCAGTGAGGTTTCAGGGGGGAAAGATGTCACTACAATTCTTTCTTATAATAAATCTCTGCCCCACAAATTTACAGGAATGGAAGGTTTGTAAGGACAAATATGTCCCAATTGACCATCCAGCCCTTCATAAAGCAAAGGTATGGAAGTTTGTAATTTAATTTTGTACATGGGCCAAATTTTGGAAATCTCTTAGGTGAAATAAATCTCTTCTTGAGGAATTTCTGGCTGAGGATCCTCTCAGGAATTTTTAAAGTTAACATTATTTAATTTTGGTTCAACCAAGAGCAACAATTCTTCAATATAAAGTTTTTGTTGAATTATCCCAAGTCTTGTGGAGCTAACAGGAAGATACAATTCAGAGGTCCAATCAGAATCAATAATAGCCAGAATAACAGTAATGCCATTCAAAATTAGAATTGCCAAGTATCAAACCAACTGTTCTGGGTGGCAGGAGTCCATGAATTCCTGGGGGACAGATATGGTGGTCTTACCTCCCAGGAGATGAACTCTCTAAGTAGTAGGATCTATTTCTGAGCTATTCCTGAGATCCCAAGTGTTTCCCCGATGAGGGAAGAAATGTCTCTCCAGACACTCATGCTGTCTGATTTTGTACTTGTGTGTGGGTCTGAAATGGGTATCACTGACTCAAAGGGACTGGCATACCCTGGCCCTGATCTCCTATTGTTTCCTAGGGCCTATTCCCATTATACCAGCAGGAGTGCACCATCCTTATCATATTTGGAGCAGCAGACTTTATTTAGCCCAGTGAATGCCTTTTCTGCAGTGAGGACAAAGGCCAGGTGGTAATTTATTTTCTTTGGATCCAGTGGCTTCAAGTCAGCTTGTTAAGCCATTTTCATTTTATACTTTTTTTGCAGTTGCCCTCTTTTTCCACAATTAAAACATTTTATGTCATATTGTCCACCATGTACATGTTGGGAGATGACTTGAGCCATTAGAGCCACATTCTATGAAGGAGACCCAATATTTTGACGTGACTTAATATATGCTCTAAGATCATTAGAGGAGCAAACAGGATTTATCACCTATTTGCAATCCAGATTAGTGTTTTTACAGGCTAGCTGTAAAATCAGGATGTCTGCTGCCTGGGATTTAAATATTTGTTTTCCAATTATTTGTTGCGACCTCTATACAATTGTATGTAAGTTTCCATCGGCCCTTGCATGATTTGAGTAAAAGATTGGATCAGTGAACCATCAAGTGGCACAGAAGCCCAAACTCTGTGCAGGAGGTCTACCTCAGATGGAGCCAAAACAGCCTGCTATGGTGGAACAGAAGCCACAGTGAGATGAAAGCAAATAGGGGAAGAAGCCAAACAATTGAAAGTGTGACCACAAGGGCAAGTGGGTGGTGAGATCACCATAATCTCCTGAACTGACAGAGAATTTGAGAGCAGAGTGGACTAAGGCCTAAGTAGGTAGAGTTTGAGGGGAAAGATGATCATCTCTTCGCTGGGCCTCTTGAAGAATGGATACAACATATTCCCATGATTGTAAGTTAATTATCCCTTCCTTGGAAAAAGATGGAACATATATTACTATGGCTTTTAGCAATTTTATCAGAGCATTATTCAGTACTGGATACATAGCTTGCTTTAACAGCAATCCATTTGACAAGGTCACACTGATCTGATGATAGAGACTGACCCATATTTTTAACCCATCAAAGAAAGGTGGTTACCCCCAGCTGGGTACACTTACCACCAGTGTCTATTGTCTGCATCCAGCAAACATTCTGGCAGATCCATGTGCTGTCCCTTTTACTCTGTCCCTTACAGCCTGTCTCACAGGTGAGTTCACCTGTGGATCAAATTCACATCCATTTTGAGCACCAAATGTGGTGAACAGGGAAAGGGGACATTACTAGAATCTCTGCATTAAGTCTCCTGTGAGCCATGATGCTACAAGGCATATTAATTAATATATAGACAGAAATGAGACTTGGAGAAGAAGCTGAGTTTTGAGGCTCATCAATGCTGCCTTGGGCAGCAAAGAAGGAAGACCCTGAGCTTGCCACACCTTTATTCAGTACCTCAGAAGAAACAAATGTAGCAGATGACTCAGAGGGTAGAAGTGATGATCCTAGAACAATGAGGGACTATGTAGATCAAGATTTTGTTCCTCCCAGGAAATCTTCAGCTAGTTTAATCCTTCCCTGGAGCATCACATCACTGGACCATTGAGGTCTTAGTTGTGATGGAAGGTGAAAAGGGGGTTATGTCTCTGTATGCTGTAGCTGGCCTATAAGCAGGAAAAGTAGGCCCTAATCATGATCATATTGTGAAATGATTTTTCCCCAAGACTATGTAGAATTGCTCCTGATAATATAAAGTTTGCATTAGTTGAGGTTTTTATTATTCATGGCATAAATTATTCAATTATTTCCTTTTCCTCTCTTCCTCACAGCTTGCACTTTTTCCCTTGGATCACTTGCATATTTCAAGAGATCCATTTCCTTGTTCCCCACTACCCATCATTATTATTCTCTTTGTTTGTATTCTACCTCCTCAAATAAGAGATACTACATGGTATTTAAGCTTGTGTGTCTGGTTTATTTCACTCAACATTATATTTTCCAGGTGCATTCATTTTTCTATAAATGTCACAAATGTGTCATTCTTTATATCAGTGTACTGTTCAATTATCTCGAGATACCACATTGTCTTTAATCATTTGTTGATTGGTATACAGCCTGTTTCCAGGATTTAGTTATTACAAGTTGTTCTGCTATAAATATTAGTATACATATATTACTGCAGTATGGATTCTTTTGATCTTTGATTCATTTATCTATTTCAGTTCCAGTACCAGGCCATTTTTATCACTATTGCTTTGTAGTACAGCTTGAAGTCAAGGACTGCTTTTTCTGCCCCTTTGCTCTTGTAATCCAAAAGTGCCTTCATCATTGCAGGTTTCTTTTGAGTCCATATGAATTTTAGCAATTTTTTTTTCAAGATCTGTAAAGTATGTTGTTGGTATTTTGATTTGGACTCCATTGTATCTGTATAACAGTTTTAGGGGTATGGCCATTTTGACCACACTGATTTTGCCTATCCAAAGGCAAATATTTTTACATTTTCTCATGTCCTCTCCAATCTTCTTTTTCAGAGCACTGTTGTTTTCTTTGTAGAGGTCTTTCACTTCCTTAGTTTAATTCTTAGATATTTCAATTTTCTTGAAGCTCTTGTGAATGGTATTAATTTCATAATTTCCTTCTCATCCCATTCATTGTTGGTATACACAAATGCTAATTATTTTTGTGTTGATTTTATATAACATTCCTGAAGTTCATTATTAATTGTAAGAGTGTTTTGATAGAGTTCTTTGGGTCTTTTATGTAAAGTGTCTTGTCATCTGCAAATAATGGTAATTAAGTTCTTCCTTTCCTGTATGGATCCTTTTTATTTCTTTATCTTGCCTTATTGCTACGGCTAATGTTTTAAGTACTACACTGAATAGAAGAGGTGATAGTGGATATACTTGTCTTGTTCCTGATTTTAGGGGGAATACTTTTAGTTTTTCCTTATCTAGTATGATGCTGCCTACTGGTTTGTCAAAAATAGCTTTTAACATTTCACTGCTCCAAGGGTAGAGGAGGTGAGGCAATCCCAGTGCCCAGGAGGAGGCTCCCCCATTGCCATTCCTCCACTACTATGTCAGAGGAGGTGAGCCGCATGGGTGCCAGCAGCACCTCCCCCCACCAAGGAAATGAGAAGACACATAAACAAGCCTCAAAAAAAGACTTCCAGATCGCCTAAAGCAACCCCAAAGGGAAACGAGATGAAACAATCTGATACTCATTCACCTGGACTCCTCACTGAACTGGCAACAAAAGAAGATGTGGAAAAACTAAAATCAGAAATAATTTCTCAGTTAATAGCAAAGATGGTACCCATAGTGCAAGACATGATTAATAAATCTAGAGAGGACACAGATTAAAAAAATAGAGAATCTGAGGAACATGATGGAATCCCAACATAGGAAACAAATGGAATCCATAAAGCAGATGCAAACAGAGTTTCAGGAGATTAAAATCTCCATTGAAAGTCTACACAGCAGAATGAACCGATGTGAGGACAGAATTTCAAATACAGAAGATAAGATTGCAATTAGTGACCAGGAAAAGAAAATTGCTTTAAAATTGTAAGGGACCATGAGAAAGCAAACCAGCAACTGCTACATTAGGCAAAGAAGAATAACATAAGACTGATTGGAGTCAATGAAGAAACAGGAGACAGTGGAGATGATAAAAACAAAACAAAACAAAACAAAAAAAACTGTTCACAGAAGTGATGGCAGAAAACTTCCCAAGCAGGAGAAAAGAACTTGACATACAGATAAGTGAGGCATATAGGACTCCAACTAGCCTTGATCAAAAAAAAATCTACACATAGGCATATAATAGGATTCCAGAAATCCAATAGAAGAAAAACTTCTACAACCAGTGAGAGAAAAGAAACAAATCACATACAAAGGAAAACCCATCAGAATCACAGCAGACTTCTCAAATCAAACACTCAAAGCAAGAAGAGCTTGGAGTGATGTATTTCAAGCCCTAAAGGAAAACACCCTCCAACCCAGATTGATGTGCTCTGCAAAACCATCTTTCAAAATTGATGGAGAAATAAGATACTTTCATGATAAAGAAAACCTTAGGAACTTCATGAATACCAAACCAACACTCCAAAAAATTTTAGAAAATATCCTAGGAAAAGACAATGAGATCACAAACCCAGGAAGCCAAGCAGAATGAATACATTAGGTGTGACAATTTAAATGCAAAGGGGGAGATTCCAATCACAAGAAAAGTCATGACAAAGCTTTTGAAACTTTTAACTTCATCTCCCTAATGAGTTTATAATTCAATCTTGTTATTGTACTGATTAGTATTTCTCTGATTCTAGTGTTGCACACATTTTCTAGTTCTGTACTGGCTATTTATCATCTTCTTGTGTCTACTTTTAATTGGGTTGTCTATTAATGAGCTGTAAGAGTTCTTTATATATTCTGGTCATAGGATATATGCATTGTAAATATGGTCTGTTTAAGGACTATTTCATTTTGATAATGTCATTTAAAGTTCTAAGTTTTTATGGAATCTCATTTATCAATTTTTTTTCTTTTATACATCATGTTTTTTGTATCCTAGGAAGTTCTTGTCGACCCAAAATTCATAAACATTTTCACTTATAATTTCTTCTTAAAGCTTTATAGTGTTAGTCTTTTGTATTTAGGTTCATAGATCCTTTCAAATTATTTTTATGTATAGAAATAAAGGGTTGAAGTTAATTTTTTATATAGGGATACCAGGTGTTCTAGTGCTATTTGCTGAAAACATCTTTCCTTCAGCTCTTGAATTGAGTTTATATTCTATAAAATGTTAATGTTAAATAATCTTTCAAAACTCAGTGGACCATATATATGTGATTCTATTTCTAGATTCTCTGTTTTATTCCAATGATTTATATGTCTTTCCTTATGCCAACACTGCCTTGATTAATGTAGCTTTAGAAGAAGTCTTAAAATTAGGTACTAAACATCTTCCAACACTGTTTTTTTCTTTTTCTTTTTACTTTTCTAGGTCCTTTGTACTCATACTTAACTTTTAAATTTCAATATCCAATTCTTCATTTATAGCAAGTATACATAGACCTGAATTTTATATATACCTTGTGTTTTCTAATCCTGCTAAATTCAAATACAAGTTCTAGTGGCTCTAGAGATTTCTTAGTAGTATCTCTGTAGATGATCATTTCATCTGCATATAAGATTTTGCTTCTACCTTGTCAATCCTATCCTAATTGTGTCATTTTATTGCTAGACTATTTTTCTTTAGGCCTATATTTCAAAGTTTAATAGACAGATGAAGAGCAAGCATATCTGCCCTTGTTCCCCACCTTAAGAAGAAACCATTGTATCTTCTCCATTCATAAAAGGTATTTTTGCTGGAAGTATGAAGTACATGTCTTTAATCTGTTGAAAAGTTTCTGTTTCACTTCTAGTCTCCTGATAGCTTTTACCATGAACAGCTGTAGAATTCAATTTGATACTTTTTCTCCAACTAATGCCAGGATCATGTGGCTTTTTCCTGTCCTCTGTTAAAATCATGACTTTTGGGGGTCTATCTTCCAATGCTGAAAAGACACTGCCATCCCTATAATAAAACCACTTTCTATATACTGCCAGATCTGACGTCTAAGAGTTTGTTTTGTTAAACAAATTTCTATCTCTGTTCACACTTTTTTCTTCTATTATCTTTATCCAGTTTTAGGATTAGCACAATGTTGATTTCCTAGATTAAGGGGAAAAGTGTTCCTTTTTTCTGGTTTAAATGTTTGATATAATTTATCAGTTAAAATATGGATGAGCCTGTTGTTGTCAAATAGGTAGGTTTTCAATCTAGAAATATACTTTCTTTAATAGATGCTATTCAAATTTTATATTTCCTCCAGAGTTAGTTTCATTAATTTGTCTTCCCAGGTACTTCTGAGAAGTTGTGAAATTTATTTCAAAACAGATTTTTGTAATATGCTTTCTATATCCTTTTAAACTCTGTAACATCTGTGGTAATATTCCCTAGATCTTGACATTGTAATTTTAAAAATGTATATTTACTATTGTGTAATAGGAAGAAAAGGTCTAAAGGAGTAGGGGAAGTGGAAGGGGTAGGGGAAAGGAAAGAAGGGAAAGGAAAAAAAATGAGAAAAGGAAAAAATATGGAAAAAAAGTCTTTGCAAATAGAGAAGGGTTGAGGGGGTGAAGGGAGAGCAGGGGAAGCAGAAAAAAATAAGAACCAAGATACTCATGTAATGGTACAAGATCCCAGTGATGTATGCAACTGTATTTTGTAACTAAAATGTACCAATAACCATAATGGGGAAAATAGCTTTTATCATATTTATGTGTGGACCTTCTGTATTTGTATTCTTCAGTGTTTTTATCTGGAGGAAGTATTGGATTTTGTCAAAAGTCTTTTCTGAATTTATTGATATGATCATTTGGATTCGAACTTGCTTCTCTTTATGTGTATTACATTTATTAACTTATATATGTTGAACTATCCTTGCATCTTTGGGATGAAATCTAGTGGACCATGGTGTATGATCTCTTTTGTTAGTGTGCTGCATTCTACTTGCTAATATCTTGTTGAGGATTTTTATATATTTTTTATATTTTATATCTATATTCATTAGGGAGATTAGCCTATAATTTTCTTTTCTTAGTTGGGTTTTTATATAGTTTTGGGACCAGGGTGATACTGACTTCCATAAGTGAGTTTGGGAGCACTACATCTCTGTCAACTTCTTTGAAGAGCTTTAGGAGTATTGGTGATATAATGACCTTAAATATTTTGTAGAATTCAGGAGTGAATCTTTGACATTCTTGGATTTTTTAGTTGGCAGATTCTTTATTAATGGGCCAATTTCATTGCTTCTTATTAGGGTATTAAGCATCTTTATGTTTTCTTCAGCTAATTTTAGTGTTAATTTGTGTCTAAGAAAGTGTCCACTTCTTCAAAATTTGCTAATTTGTGGGAATATTATTTTTCAAAATAGGTACCATCTCCTTTTTTTTTTTTACCATCTTCTTGATTTCTACAATGTCTGCTGTCATGTCATATCATTTCATATTTTAAATTCTTTTTTTTTTATGGTACTGGGGATTGAACTCAGGACCTTTGTGCTTGAGAGGCAGGCATGGTGCCACTGAGCTAAATCCCTGGCCCTCATATTTTAATTTCTAGTTGCATTGATGTGAGTCTTTTCTTGCTTATTGTTGGTAAGTCTGGTTAGGGGTTTATCTATTTTATTTATTCATTCAGTGATTTATTGATTTAAAAAAATTTTCACTATCAATTTAATTTCATTGATTTCCACCCTTGTCTTTAAAATTTCCCCCTTAATTATGTCATGGGCCTGTTTTGTTGTTTCTCAAGTACCTTAAGATTTCTCATAAGATTGCATATTTGAGCCTACTCTGTTTGCCTAATGTGAGCATTGATGGTGATAAATGTTCCTCTTAGAACTGCTTTCATAGTGGCCCAGAAGTTTAAACAAGTAATACCATAATTTTCATGAATTGTTCATGAAATTTTGTTTTTCATGTTTTTAAGTTTATGAATATCTATTTGGATTAGATGAGTGTCTTGAACAAAACAGATTATTGGATTTGACTTTTTGATACAGTCTTCCAGTCTGTCTTTTTTTTTGTATTAAATTCTTTTATTGGTACATTGTAGGTATACAACACAATTACATTGGTCATTGGGAATTGTACCTTTACATAATGCATCTTGGTTCTTATTTTTTCCCCATTCCTAGCATTCCCTTCAGGCCCTCCACCCTTCCCTATTTACAAAGACTTTATTTCCATTTTGTTCACTTCTCAACATTTTTCCTTTCCCTTCTTTCCTTTCCCCAGCCCCTCCCATTACCCCTACATCTTTGGACCTTTTCTTCCTATTTTACATTATTGATTATTCATTCTAATCATTGGTACATTTTAGGTATACAATATAATGACATTCATCATTGGAAATTTGCACCTTTCCATAGACTCTCTTGGTTCTTATTTTTCACCTTTGCCCAGCCCTCCCTTCAACCCCTCCAGTTCTCCCTATTTACAAAGATTTTGTTCCTATTTTTCCATTTTCTCATATTAATCCCATTCCCTTCTATCCTTTCCCCTAGCTCTCCCACTTCCTTCCCCTTTGCCCCTTTTCTTCCTATTTCACATTACCTGTTATACATTTAGTCCTTATTTACACTTTCAGTCTCTCACACCAGAGAAACTATTTGGTATTTACACCTGTGTGTCCTATTTATTTCACTTAAGAGTATCGCCTCAATGTGTAACCACTTAGCTATAAATGTCTCTAATTTCTCATTTTTTATGGCTGAGTAGTACTCCATTTTATTAAAAAAACACATTTTCTTTATCCAGTCTCCAGTTGATGAACATTTGGGCTGTTTCCAAGTTTTAGCTATTACAAACTGTGCTGCTATGAACATGGGTGCACATATATCACTGGGGTATGATTCTTTTAATTCTTTGGGGAAGATCCCCAGCAGTGGAATAGCGGGGTCAAATGGGACTTCCAGTCCTAGTTCTTTGAGGTATCTCCATACTGATTTCCACAGTCATTCCACCAGTCTACATTCCCACCAGCAGTGGAGCAGGGTTCCTCTTTCCCCACAGCCCCACCAGCATTTGTTATTGGTTGATTTCATGATAGCAGCCATTCTTTCTGGAGTGAAGTGGAATCTCAGCATTGTTTTCACCTGCATCTCTCAAATGACCAGTGATAGTGAACATTTTTTCATGTATTCATTTGCTATTTCTACTTCTTTGTCTGAGAAATGTCTTTTCATTACAGATGCCCATTTTTCGATTGGGTCTTTAAATTTGGGAGGGCTGATCTTTTTAAGTTCTTTAGAGATTCGAGATATTAGACCTTTGTCTGAAAAAGAGCAGGTGAAGAGTTTTTCCTACATTTTGGGTTGTTTCTTCACACTGCTGGTGGTTCCTCTTGCTGTGCAGAAGCTTTTTAATAAGAAGAGATCCCACTTGTTGTTTGTGTGAGTTCACGGGCAACTGAGGTTTTGTTCATAAAATCTTTGCCTACAAGGGTTCTACCTAACCTCTGTTCCAACTGGTTCAGAGTTTCTATTTTAATATTTTGATCTTTAATCCATTTTGATTTTAGTTTAGTACATGGTGAGAGATACAGGTCTAGTTTTAATCTTTGGCAAGTTGAAGCCCAATTTTTCCAGAACCATTTATTAAAGAGGCTATCTTTCCTCCAGTGAGGGTGTTTGGCTCCTTTGTCAAGGATGACATGGCTGAGTGTGTCTGGCTTTGTTTCTGCATTTTCTTATTTGTTACACTGGTCCTCAAGTCTATTTCTTTGCCAGTACCATGCTGTTTTTATCACAGTAGCTTTGTAGTAGAGTTGCAGGTTGGGGATTGTGATACCCCCTGCCATGTCTCTGTTACCTAGAATTGCTTTTGCTATTGTGGGTCTCTTCTTGTTCCAAATGAATTTTTGGATTGTTTTCTCAAGGTCTATGAAGTATGCTGCTGGGATCTCAATTGGAATTGCATTAAATCTATATAACAGTTTTGGAAGTATGGCCATTTTCACTGTATTAATCCTTCCTCCCCAGGAGCAGGGGATGCCTGTCCATTTTCTGATATCATCTTCAATCTCTCTTTTTAGAGTGCCATAGTTTCCCGAGAAGAAGCCTTTGATTTCTTTCAATAGGAAGATTCTTAGGTATTTCAGTTTTTTGGATGCTATTGTGAAAGGAATTATTTGTCCTATTTCTCTCTCATTGAGTCTGTCATTGGTGTAGAGGAGAGCTATTGATTTTTGTGTGTTGACCTTGTAACCAGCTACTTGACTGAATTTGGTTAGTAAGCCTAGAAGACTTTTGGTGGAGTTCTTGGGGTCTTCTATATAGAGTATCATGTCATCTGCAAATAATGAGAATTTGTATTCTTCATTACCTATCTTTATTCCTTTTATTTCTTTCTCTAGTCTAATTGCCGTGGCTAACATTTCCAGAACTGTATTGAACAAGGATGGTGATAGTGGATATCGTCTTGTTCCTGATTTTAGAGTGAAGGATTTCACACTAAATGTGACCATTTAGTATGATATTGGCTGTTGGTTTTTCATACATGGCTTCTATCAGTTTGAGGTAGAGACAATCTATTCCAATTTTTTGTAGGGTTTTTATCATAAATGCATGTTCGATTTTCTCAAATGTTTTTTCTGCATTTATGGAGATAATCATATGGTTTTTGACCTTGGCTCTATTGATGTAGTGTATTATATTGATTGATTTTTGTATATAGAACCATCCCTGCATCCCTGGGATGAATCCCACTTGATAAGTGTGTATGATCTTCTTGATGATCTTCTGTATTCTGTTTGCTGTTATCTTATTAAGGATTTTTGCATCTATGTTCATGAGTGAGATTGGCCTATAGTTCTCTTTTTCTGTTGGGTCTTTCTCTGCCTTGGGGATCAAGGTGATGCTTGCTTCCAGGAATGAATTTGGGAGTATTGCTTCCCTTTCAATTTCATTGAAGAGTTTAAACAGTAGTGGCAGCAGTTCCTCTCTAAATGTCTTGTAAAATTCAGCAGTGAAGCCATGAGGGCCTGGGCTTTACTTAGTTGGTAAGTGTTAATTACCTTTTCAATTTCATTTGTTGATATTGGGTTGTTCAGAATTTTTAGGTCTTCTTCATTCAACTTTGGTAATTCATATATATCTAGGAATTTGTCCATTTCTTCTGTGTTGTCCATCTTATTGGCATATAGGTTCTGGAAGTAGGTATTGATGATCATCTGGATTTCTGCTGAGTCTGTTGTAATTTCACCCTTTTCATTCCTAATTGCATGGATTTGAGCCTTTTCTTTCCTTTTTCTGACAAGGTTGGCTAAAGGTTTGTCAATTTTGTTGATTCTTTCAAGAACCAACTCTTGGCTTCATTGATTTTTTGTATCATTCTCTTAGTCTCCATTGCATTGATTTGTCCTCTGATCTTTATAATTTCCTCCCTTGTATGAGCTTTGGGGTTGTTCTGCTCTTCTTTTTCTAGAAGCTTGAGGTTCAGCATCAGGTTGTTTAATTGGGCTCATTCTGTTTTTCTAATATGTGTATTCACTGCTATGAATTTCCCTCATAAGACTGCTTTCATTGTGTCCCATAGATTCCGATATGTTGTACTGTCATTGTCATTTAATTGAAGGAACTGTCTGATTTCTTCTTTAATTTCTTCTGTGACCCATTGTTATTCAGAAGTGTGTTGTTCAATTTCCATGTGTGTATGAAAATTTTTTTGAGTTTCTTTTGCTATGGATCTCCAATTTCATCACACTATGGTCTGATACTATACAGGGGATAACTTCAATTCCTCTGCACTTACTTAAACATGTTCTATGGTGAGTATGTGGTGTATTTTGGAGAATGACCCATGTACAGCTGAGAAGAATGTGTATTCTGATTTTGTGGGATGGAAGACTCTGTAAACATCTGTTAAGTTCATTTGTTCAAGAGTTCGATTGTGTTCTAGTTTTTCATTACTTATTTTTTGTCTAGGTGATCCATCTATTTGTTACAGTGGCATGTTGAGGTCCCCCACTAGAATTGTATTAGTGCATATATGACTTTTCATCTCCATTAGTATTTGTTTAATATAGTTGGGTGCACTAGTGTTTTTTGCATAGATATTTATGATTGTCATCTCTTCCTCTTGGATTCTTCCCTTTACAAGGATGTAGTGTCCTTCTTCATCTCTCTTAATCAGTGTTGGTTTGAAATCTACTTGATCTGCAAAGAGGATAGCTACTTCTCCTTTTTTTCGGGTTCCTGTCGCATGCAGTATTATTTTCCACCCTTTAACTTTCAGTCTATGAGTTTCCTTTTGAATTAAGTGTGTTTCTTGTATGCAGCCTATTGTTGGATTTTGCTTCTTGACCCATTCTGCCAGTCTATTTCTTTTGATTGGGAATTGGGACCATTAACGTTGATGGTTATAACTGAAATGTATTGACTTGTCAATTGCTATGACTTTTTCTTTTTGTTACTTCTCCCCCTTTCCATTTAATTTCTTGTCATGCCAATGGGTTCATTCTGCTTTGCTTCCTGAGGCTGTAATCCTCAATGTCTGTTCCTAGGATATTGTGTAAAATTCTTTGGAGTGCTGGTTTGGTGTTCATGAAGTCCCTAAGTTGCTCTTTGTCATGAAAGTATCTTATTTCTCCATCCATTTTGAAAGATAGTTTTGCAGGGTACCTCAATCTGGGTTGGAGGCTGTTTTCTTTTAGGGCTTGGAATATGTCACTCCAAGCTCTTCTTCCCTTGATGGTTTGTGTTGAGAAGTCTGCTGTGATTTGGATGGGCTTTCCTTTGTATGTGATTTGTTTCTTTTCTCTGACTGCTTGGAGGACTTTTTTCTTCTGTTGTGTTTTTGGAATCTTAACAGTTATATGCCTATGTGTAGATTTTTTTGATCAAGGCTATTTTTAGTCCTATATGCCCCACTTATCTGTATGTCAAGCTCTATTCCCCTGCTTGGGAAGTTTTCTGCCATTATTTCTGTGAAGAGATTTTTTTATGTCATCTCCACTCTCTCCTTTTTCTTCATGGAGCCCAATCAGTCTTATGTTATTCTTCTTTGCATCATCTAGCAGCTGCTGGATTGATTTCTCATGTTCCCTTATAATTTTGAAGCATTTTTTCTTTTCCTGGTCACTAATTGCATTCTTATCTTCTATATCTGAAATTTTGTCCTCACATTGGCTCATTCTGCTGTGTAGACTTTCAATGGAGTTTTTCATGTCCTGGAAATCTATTTGCATCTGTTTTATGGATTCCATTTGCTTCTTATGTTGGGATTCCATCATATTCCTGAGCTCCTCTCTAGATTTTTTAATCATGTCTTGCACTAGGGGCACAATTTCTCTTGTTATCTGAGAAATTATTTCTGATTTCATTTTTTCCAAATCACCTTTCATTGTCAGTTCAGTGGGTCCAGGTGGTTGCGTATCAGAGTGTTCCATGTCATTTCACTTTGGGGTTACTGTAGGTGATCTGGAAGTCTGGTTTTGAGACTTATTTGTTTTCTCGTTTTGACTGGGGGGGCTGTTAGGGCCTGCATGGATTACCTCCTCTTAGCTGGGTTAGGTGGGTCAGGGGTGGGGAGCAGTGGTAGGGATGGTGGCTGGGAAGCCCCTTCCTCTGGACCAGGATCAGTGAGATGGCCGCTCAGAAGCCCCTACCTTTGGGCCGGGAGTGGTGGGAGGGATGGTGCTCCGGAAGCCCCTTTCTCTGGGCCAGAATCAGTGAGACAGAAGGTGATCCCAAATCCCTTTCCTCTGGGCTGGGAGCAGCGGGAGGGATGGTGACCGGGAAGCCCCTTCCTCTGGATCAGGAGCAGTGGGAGAGCGGCTCTGAACCCCCTGCCTCTGGGCTGGGAGCAGTGAGACTCAGTACCTTGGTCTGGTGGTCTGGTGTCCTCTGCGTCTTTGTAGTGTGGAACCAGGTGGCTGCCTGTCTGCAGTGGGGTTATTCGGCATCTTCCATGTGACTCAGGACCTCAGTAGTGCATGCACAGATGTGCCTGTTTGCAGTAGGCAAATTTGGCGTGTTCTGTGCAACTCAGGACCTCGGTAGGGTTTGGGCCAGTCTGTGTCTTTTAATTGCAGAGTTTAGGCCATTAAATCAAGAGATGTTACTGAGATGTATTGGTTTTTGTTGATATGTCCTTCATTTTTCTTTTCCTGATTTTATGTTGACATTTCTGCTCTGAATCTAATTAATTTACATTTGTATATGATTTTTTTTGTTGTTTTTCTCTGACTTCTTTTAATTTTATTTTTCTGGATATCTGGTAATTTAATAGCAATGTGATGCCTTGGTTAGTTTCTTTTTAATCACTATTGTTTAGTGTTCTATAAGCATCACTTACTTGTATTTTAAACTCTTTGCTTATATTGGGTAAAATTTCTTCCATGATATCTGTAAGGATGTTAGTGACTCCATCTGTGCTAACGTCTGTTTTTTCATAACTCTGAATAGCCTTAGATGATCTTTTTGTTGTCTTCTAGTAGCTCCTAGATAGTCTTCTCTTGTTCTTTTGTTTTCTTTGCAGTATCTTTGACATCTTTATCATTATTCAATATTTTGTTACTTAATATTAAACATGGTTTTCACATTGGTCATTTCTCCAATGAATGAATTCTATACAGTTTTTTATTTCATTTTTTTTGTCTGACATCTTTTCATGTATTTCATACCTTTCTTCAGTTGGACATTCAACTTTTGAACTTTGTTATCTTGTCCATTTTTATTTTTTGATCAAAATTGATCATGAGGATATTTAGTAAAATTTATGTGAACTTCTGGTTCATTTTCTTTTTTTACTTATCTACTTTCTTCATCCCGTCTATGAACTTTCCATAGATTTCTGCTACTTAGTTTTGCTTTGTACTCTTTTTTGTGACCCCTTCTTCTGCCTTGGAAGAGTTGGAGGTGGGGCCTGGAAATCTGTTTTTTTGCTTTCTCATTCTCTTATATGTAACTATGACACATATGTAACATATGTTATCATATATATACATATATACACATATATATTTTATTTACTTTAAGTGATTTTGAGTCTGTAAATTAGTTTTGCCAAAATAATTAGTTTTGATTTTATCAACACCCATTGGCTCAATCTTACAACACTTCCATATGATACTTGTTGCAGTTAACCCCCCCCTTGACCTATTCCCTTTGCACACTATGATAGTTTATTATTTGTCCTTGTTCTACAGTAAGTGAAGTGGAATAGGCACAATGGAAGGTGATTGGATGAAGAGTTTTGAGCACTAATAGGTTTGAAAGGCAGAATAGTGAAAGATGAGAAGAAAAGCTTGATTCTATTAGAATCAAGATTAGATCTTATTCTATTAGAGTACTGTTACTTGAGTTGAAGGTTTAGAATTGAGGGTTTTCCGAGGATATTTTGTTGGGTCAAGGGCAAGATATGGAAGAAAGGAGGTTAATTTTGTGATTATGCAGTTGCCAGAAATTGCAGATAGGGAGGGCAATAAATGAGGTAAAATACAGTAAAGCCAAACAGTTAGGATGGGGAGGATTTCAGAATAATACCAGAGAAATTAGGAGTGACTGTGAGGGAAATAAATATGAGGAATTAAAAATCTTGGGAGGACTTCATGTATTTAAAATATAATTTAGGGCCAGGGATTTAGCTCAGTTGTTTCAGCACCTGCTGTGCAAGAACCACAAGGACCCGAGTTCGATCCCTGGTACCAAAAAAAAAAAAAAAAAGTGTGTATATATATATATTTATATATATAATTTAAAAATATGCTCCCAGGGTTTTGAGGTGGATAAATAAGATAGGAACCTTAGTTGTGGGAGAGAACTTAAGACACCTGTTAAAGATAATGGAACAATAAAAGAACAAACACAAAATTAAAGCCTAATACACACAGGAAACAATAAAAGGAGAAAAACATGACCTCACATTACTAAATGAATCAAGAAACATACAATAAATTGAACCTATGAGATGTCCAATGGGGACACAGATTAAACATTGCAGTGAGAGATTGTTCATGTGATTCCCAAGTAGCTTCTTTGCCAGGAGTTTTGGGGCTCATACCACAACAATTCCTCTGATGCCTCCACTGCAATACTGAAGCTAAATCTGAATTCAGACTTCTTTCTGACATGTATTAGACATTCTTGTACAGTGTGATCCAGTCTAAGTTCTTAGGTTATGACTACTTGCTGTCAGTCTCCATAGTTGTGATGGTGGATTTGACAGATGGGCTCAGTGGCACCAAATTGTCCACTGAGTCAGGATTATTCCTATGCCCTCAAATCAGCTGCAGTAGTAACAGCCTAATGTATCACAGTGGTATCTGTCAGGGTTTTTTGAGAAATAACATACCACGAGAGAGTTTTGAATATTCCTTTAGCTTAAACAAGACATTCCCTAGTTATAGTGAAAGCATCATCATAACATAACCAAGGTCTTGACCCATAGTTAGTGTGCAATAAATACATTGGCTGTGACTCCCCTAATGGTGAAAAATAGAATTCAATACTAATTTTATAGAATCAGTTATATAAAGCACAGGGGGTTGGGAACTGGCTAATGCGAAAAGGGGAAGAGAGGACAAAAAATAAATAAAGATTTTTAAAGTCTTCTTCTCTGTGGTATAGGAAGGAGGAAATGGGAGGAGGAAAAGGATTCAATGATGGTAAGGATTTGTTGTATACTTAGAAGGGGATAACCAGCCAAACTGGGCAGTAGTGAAAAACAGGGATGAGAAAAATGCTATGACTACCACAAATATCAGAGCAAAAGTTAGAGGAGACAAGTGAAAATGGGGTAAGAGAAGAAAAGATAAATTCAGAATGAATAAGACACAGGAGAAAGAAGGCAGGTGAAGAGATATGGATAAAAGTAGGAGGCATATAAAGGT